>NC_067487.1:60462839-60762839 GCF_947179515.1 Apodemus sylvaticus
AATCCTACTTTCACCTCCAGTTGTATTTTGTGGCCAAGCCATGCAGGAGGCAAGAGTTCACATAGGACTCTTTCTTGGTCCTTCACTGGAGTGATCAGCTATAGTCACTGAATGTTCCTACACACTGGATAATTTGATAAACCCATCATCCTAAATGATTTTTCAAGAGAATCTGGAATAGAAACTCCATGAGAGCAGACATTCTGTCTGGCCTGGACACTAACGCCATACTGGATATTCACAGACACTGGCAACTGAAAAGCAATTGCCTACTGAGTAAATCAGAAAGAATATACTCATAGCTGGGGTGGGGCAGAAGAACTAATTTAGAAGTCTTTCTGCAAGCTAGGTTGTGAAGACTCACTTGACTCTCCTCACATCATTGACAGCTATATTTAACTAGAAGTAGAAGCACATCATCCATGAGACTTGAACTGGCAACAGGAGATAAAGCACTAAGACCATGTGGTAAGAAGATCATCTGAGCCAGTGGAATATGTCTGTTAGATAAAGTGGCTGCAGAATCCCCAGGTTCAGAGGCTGAACACTGCGGGAACTATGGGAAACTGAAGGTCTTATGAGCCCCAAAGAGATTTGTGACAAATGATGAAGACTAAAGAAAGATGCAAGAGGATTCGAATATGTGGTCCACAGAAAATACTGACTCTAAGGAGATGCTCAACATGAGAGCAGTGATTGCTCTTGCAAAGGAGACAGGTTTGGTTCTAGGGCTCACATGATGGCTCACAGCCAATTGTAACTCAGGTACCAGGATCTACCACTGTCTGTCCTCTGAGGGCAGCATGCATCCATGTGGCACACATATTTAGATGCAGGCAAACACACACACACACACACACACACACACACACACACACACACACACACACACCACACCACACCACACCACACTTATGCATACAGAAAGACCTGACTCACCTGTGTAGAAAAGGCCTGCTTTGACCAGAGCTTCAACAGCCATAGGTGAGTTGTGGGGCCAGTCCTTAAACGTGTCCATCCTTAGTTCTTCATTAGCGAAGACGCTGTCATTGCCGTAAGCTTGGAATAAAACATGGAGGTGAGACAAGGAGGCTTTGATAGGAAAGTTCAGGTTAGCTGTGTGTGTCTATGCATGTGTGCACACACATGTGTCTCTGTGTGTGCCTGTGTGTATGTATAGGTCTCTATGTGTGCACATGTGAGTGTGTGTCTGTGTGTGTGTGGGTAGATCTGATGATTCATGCTGTGTCAAAACTGCAGGTGGTTAGAAGAGCAGGAAGGAGGAAAAGATACAAGAATGACTCTGTTAGAACTCCAGGAGCAGAACAGCAAAGACTGGGGAATTGTACTCATTTCATTTGTCTCTTTGTGTGATCAATGTGATAAGACTGTCTCTTGACCACGGAGTATCAGGATACAACAAAATTAAGAGGCAATTCCTCTTTCCACAGTCAGTTTCAAGATTTAAGTAATTTTCCCTGTGACTTACAAACAATCATTTTGATGGCTTACTCTTTGAGATGACCAGACTGGAGTGTGGGGATCTCCATTAGACTTTCTACCTCCTCCTGGCCTCTGGACACTGACTCCTGCATTTCCCATGTTGTGAGGACTTGATAATTACAATGCCCTTACCTTGGTCTCACAAGTTTCTCAAGTTGAAACCTTGCTTGTATTCACACGTAACCCCAGATCAGGATTGTTTTCCTTTTGCTTTAAGTATTTCTTTGGCATAGAGAATACTATGCATTAATGTAATTCTCTACAAAATGATTTTTACAGTCTATAAATCTTTATTTTATTTTAGGTTTGCCTTCTCCTAAGGCATGAGGTCATAGGGAACAGGCTCTACAGCTTTCCTTAGTGCTCACAGGGTGCTCTCTGGTTGGAGCAGGCTGGCACTCCAGTCTTTCCTTGGCTTCCTTCATGACCTGATCTCTTCACCTATCTCAGGAAGCTGTCTCAGAACATACATTTCTCTGTGTGCTCATGTGTATGAAGGAATATGTGCATGTATGGACTCATGCCTGTGGAAGTCAGAGGACACCCTTCACTGATTTTCTCTGGTTGTTAGGGAGGGTGTCTCACTTCCCAGGCTAGGTTGTAGAACTCCAGGATCCATGTCTCTACCTCCCCAGCCTTGGATCACAAATGAACAACGGCACCCAGATTTTGTCACATGGGTTCTGTAGACAGAATTCAAAGCCTTGTGTTTGCAAGGAAAGTACTCCGCACTCAATGCTCCTGCCCTGACCCTTAGAGATCCTAATATACTCAATGCACTCAGTCAGTCTCTGCCAGGATTCCTGCCCTTAACTTGCTTGTTTAACAATGACAAGAGCATGCTGGGTAACACTGTGGACTCTGCCAGTTTTTCTATGGTAACAATGAACATTGAATAGCCCATTCCCTGTGTCTACAATATTACCCTTCTTGTGGACACTTGCATTGGTGGTCAAAGAAACAGCTATGCTTTCCAAAAACCTAGAGAGCGAACACTGGCTGCTTCTCCTTTTTCCCTTTATGTTTCTTGTTTTAGCAAGGTACTGGAAAATGGTTTTAGACAGAAGGATGCTATCCTTCTGTGTGAGTATGTGTATGTGTGTGTGTGTGTGTGCGCACACATGTACATATACTGAAGTATGTATGCATGAGTGTTTTGCCCATATGTGTGCATATGTACCATATTTATGATTATGACCATATTTATGATTATGCAGACACTTAGCAATGAACTTAAGTCCCCTGCAGGAACAGCAAGTTCTCTTAACATCTGAGATATCCCTTCAACCCCAGGTTTATTTGAGAGGGTCACAATGGTTTGCTATGAAGTAAGCTATCTATCCTTCAACTTGACGATATTTCCACCTCATCTTTCTTAGTGCTGGGCTTGCAGGCAAGGATCTCTGCACTTGGCACTAACCTCACATAGCCTATGCTGGCCTCTAACCCAACATCCTAGCCCAACCTGGTCATAAGCTCCTCCTTCCATGAGCAGCGATTACAGGAGTGAGAAATCCTATGCAGTCAACCATAGAATTCTTACTGTATATGGTTGCTTTCATCCTGTCCACTTGCCCTTGTCCTCAGGTCCCTGACCTCTGCTGAGCCTGAACTCCGAGCCTGTCCTACTTGCTGTACTGACCTAAATTCCTAACACTAAGGTTTTGTTGTCCATGGGTACTGACATGGAACCAGAGGACCTCGCCCATGCTGGGCAAGCAGGTGATGTCCTCAGGCCTGTCACCTCACTTTATTGTGAACATTCCCCATCTTCTTCACAGCACACGGGGCCATTGAAGGATGCTTTGGGGACTGGGGGTGGAGCTTGGTAGGTAGTGTCCTCTCCATCTACTTGCTTCCACCCCCAGCACCTGAGAAGCTCCGTCCCAGCTCTCAGCAGGAGGACCAAAGGTTCAAGGTTCATTTGCTTTGAGGCCAGAGTGGGTTGGGGGTGACCTAAGAATTGCTTCCAAAACATTTTATCCAAAATTTTAGTTGTTTGAAGGGAAGCATCCATTACAGCAGCAACACTACATAGTTAGTTCTGCTTACCTACACTAAAGACTGAGCCACTTAATGAACACCTCCATGGTATAGAAGCTTGCCACCAAACCTAATGACCTCCAAACTAATTCCCTCTTGGGAGAAGGAGAGAACCAAATCTCATAAGTTGTCCTCTGACTTCCACACCTTCACACATGGGACCCATGGACACGCACAGACAATACTAAGTAAATGAGTGTGTATATTTTAATTTACTTTTAAAATTTGCTTTATTTTTATCTACATGTTTGCTTGCACCACACATGTGAAGTGGCCATAGAAGTCAGAGGAAGATACTGGATCCTCTAGAAATGGATTTGCAGAGTTGTGACTTGCCAGAGGGTGCTGGGAACTGAACTTGAGTCCTTTCCAAGAGCAGCAAGTGCATTAACCATCTCTCCTGCTCATAAAGTAAGAACAAAAACAAAACAAAGTCATTCCATAATAGAGAAATCACTTATGGAGATAAGTCTTAAAGAAGGACTGAAGAGATGGCTCAGCAGTTAAGAGCACAGACGGCTCTTCCAGAGGTCCTGAGTCCAGTTCCCGGCATCCACATCAGACAGTTCACAAATGCCTGTCACTCCACCTCCAAGGACCTGATGACCTTGTCTGGCTTCCAAACAAGGACACACACACACACACACTCACACACACACACACACACAGAGAGAGAGAGAGAGAGAGAGAGAGAGAGAGAGAGAGAGAGAGAGAGAGAGAGAGAGAGAAGAGAGAACACAAAAGAGAGAAACAATCAGTGTTTGGAATGTTGGAATGTGTCTGGGGTTTTACCTGATACCATAGGTAGCTCTCTTCTGACCCAGGAATTCACAAAATGTTCTCCCTGCAGAAAGAAATTTGGTTATCGACTGATTACCTTATGAAATATAATAAATCTGTGAGCTGAAGCTGAAGAAGTTCCCTCATTGAAGTCAAGTTTCATTAGAGCAGCAGAATTTGGGCAAAACAGTCCTTTAATTTTGGTTTGATTTTCACTGATTTGGGGATTCTTATGTAGTTCCAAACATCGGTGAAATGGAAACTTTCTCAGGGCTGCTCGTACCAGACCCCCAGCTCAAAAACAGAACTGCAGTTACACACACATGTATTTGACGCACAAGCAACTGAGACACAGGAAGAGGGCTCACCTCAGAAGGACCTCTCCAACTTAGCAGCTCTCCCTCTGAGAGAGCTGCATCCAGACTTTCAGCCATGCTGCCTGCAGAGGCTGCTCCTAAGTCAGTTAATACAGCCTCCTTTGGCTTCTGTTTGGGCTGTGTTTCCCACTGCCCACCTCTAGGTTGTCCTCACTAGTTTGAGTCTAAAGGCCTAGCTGCAGGAGGCATCCTGCCTGCCCTGCCTCTGCCAGGTGCCACAGAGGACTGAGTCTGGCTTCCAGGTGGAGGCAGCAGATGGATGCTAGGGGCGTGGCCTGGGTCAGAGGGAAGATGAAGGAGGCAGAAGCCACCCACAGCCAGCGTGGAAAACCAAGTCTAAGTGGTTCCAGCTTAGCAAGACAACAGGATTTCTGTTTTCCTCTCTGCAGACAAGATGATGGAGAAGAGAAAGGGCGAAAGACACAGAATCCATCGGAAAAACAAAGACTTACCCTCACCCTGACAATTCATATGTTATTAGGTAAAGAACATACACTATTGGAAACAAAATGTGTCTGTTGTAGATTACCGTTACATGAAGAAATCCCTCGTAGTTTTTTACATATTGGGCAATTTCCTCTGGGGACTTCTTACTTTTAAGAAATTCACATCTAGGATTAAAAATATGTTTAAAATTTACCCCCCAATATTGACAATATCTATATTAATGAAAAATATCCCCAATATTCCAATATTGCAATGAACATTATCTATATTGCAATAAATATTTGCTAAAAACACATCAAATTGTTGAATTTGGTGCTTCAGTAAAAATGTCAGGACTCATAAGGATTAATATCATGCTGTTAAAAAACTTTAAAATATACTAATGACAAAATACATCATTATTTAAACATCATACCTTGTGCTGACTAGTTTTTTTTTTTTGTTTTTTGTTTTTTGTTTGTTTTTTGTCAATTTGACATAAGCTAGTGTCATCTGAGAAGAGGGGACCTCATCTGAGAAAATACCTCCATTAGATTGGCCTGGAGGTGAGTCCGTGGGGCATTCTCTTGGCTAATGATTTATGTGGGTAGGCTGAGCCCACTATGGGCGGTGTCACTCCTGAGAAGGTTGTCTCGGGAGGCCTGAGAGAGTTGGGCATGAGCCTGGGAGCAGGGCAACAGGCAATGTTCCTTCATTGTTCCTGTTTGTTCTTGCTTATGTTCCCTGAAACCCCTCAGTGGAAGATTGTAATCTGTTTGTGTAAGCCAAATTAACCCTTTCCTCCTCAGATTGATTTTGGTTATGCTGTTTTTCACAGCAACAGAAAGCAAAGCAGGACAGCCCTTATCATTATTTTAATTTTTTATTTCAAGACAGGGTCTTCCTGTGTTGTGATGGTGATGCCAAAGTCTGGACCTCAAGCAATCCACCCACCTGAGGTTCAACACTGTAGGTATATAATACAACATCCTGCTGTTCTTTTCTTGAACAAAATATGCAATAGAATCAAAGAGATTGATTCACAGTAAGTAAGTAGAGGGTGAAACACACACACACACACACACACACACACACACACACACACACACACTAAATCAATGTAAATATCATAAGAGGCAGAGGGAGAGGGCATTTGAATACTGGCTATGATATTTAATGGTATTAGACATTAATGGTTATCTCTTTTAGGAGACATAACAATAGTGTGGCTTTTTTTAAAGTCATGATTTAAAGCTATATGCTAAATGAATAAGTGGAACCATGTGTTAGCTGGAATTTACTTTGACGTAACCCAATCATTACTGTTCCACTGGGATGCTGGGAAATGGTGAAACACCATTAGGCCAGCTTCTGAGAGGTGCCCACCATACTTTCTCTGTTTTCTGTGTAATTTCCATAATGGAAGTTTGAAAAGTAGTTAAAGGAACGAATGTTGATGTGGCAGAAACAGAAACCACAGGCATCAGACCCACACCACTAAACACATTATCAAAAATAAGTTAAATGCTCTTCATTTTCTAAGCAGCAGTAACAAACTCTGAATGTCCAAAATAAAACACACTTGTTTGTGGCACTGGTGTGAGGTGATCCAGGACCTGGTCCTCTTGCCATTTTTTTCAAATCATAAGATGGTCTTGAACTCCCAATTCTCCAGTGTCCACTTTCCTAAAGCTGGGATTACAGGCCTGTGCCGCTTTCTGCAGCAACCATTTTCATTCTGTGTGTATCCCTCAGGATGTGAACCACTTGAAATCTTTTAAAGGCTGTTTTTTTCCTTCCCCTTTCAGTTATACATCCTTTCCACTCCTGTGCAGATTACCTCACTCCTTAGTTAAGGTTAAGTCATGAAACTGCTACTTGACAAGACAAATTGTAGTATTGGGACAACAAACGAACATTTAATAACTGTTCGGTAGCCTGGATAGAATGTACTTAATGTACTTGCAGATGATTAATGTACATGAGTTCAGTGCCCATCACCTAGTTTGGGCAGCCACAGTAACTGTAGCTCTAAGGAGGAGGAGAATACCTCTGTCCTCCGAGTGTACTGGCAATAACATGCACATAACCCATCACTCCAATTGCTAAAAATAAAAAGGTGGGTCTGGGGAGATGGCCCAGTAGGTGACAGAACCCATCTAGAAAAGGCTACAGCAAGCAAGAGAGTTTTCTGGAAATGGCCCACCATTTTGCATGGCTGCAATCGGTGTGGTCTGAGAGGCAAGGTCCCCGGGGACTTCATCCTAGGATTGCTTCTTGCTGCTGATATGCCTTTCCTGACACTATTAAATTGCTTAATGATTTGCTGGTATTTACCTACTCTGTTGGACAGATCTGCAGTATCAATGTGAAGTTGTACTTTTGTGTAGTAATGCTGTTTAGACAAGTTGGTGATTTCAGAAAAACTGATGATTTCATAACTCTTGATGATGTTTTATAGAACTCTTACATTTATACAAGTAATCTCTAACCTCATATATAATAAAAGCTGCAAATAGGACTCTGTAAACTTTCATGTGTCACAGGCTAATTACACTAGGAAAACAGGCTTGGAGCAAGTTTACAATCAAGGAAAACATTCATTTTAGGTCAGGAATGAGGCCACTATCTGGTAACTAAAGGTAATAAACTGGGAATGGACAATTTATTGTAGGTTCAAGGACAGAAAATAAATGATTGACTAGTTTGTCTATCCAAGAATTCAGAATAATAAGACACAAGGCAGATGACTTTTCTCTTGACAAAACCATGTTATGACAAAAACTATTGCTTTAAACTAATAATTAACTTATGGAGCTAGAAAATAGATAAGGGATGTTCAGTCAGGCACTAATCCTAATGGAAAGACATGTAAACAATTCTGCTATAAATTTATTGACCTATGACATAAATTATTACTTTAAACTTACTATGAACTTAAGGAATATAAAAGTGCTTAGAAAACCATGTAATCAATTATCCTTCTGTAATTGTTCTACCTGATAATTACAATTAGGTAATTTTTTGGGAAAGTATAAAATTAACAATAAAGTGGTGGTGTAGCCCTTTTCTGCTTCATTTAGTGCTTTTGAGAGTGTGTGTGTGTGTGTGTGTGTGTGGGTGGGTGGGTGTGGGTGTTGGTGTGTATAAGTGCCTGACTTTCTTTTTCTTTTCTCTCTAGTTCATGTAGAGTTAACGAATACTGATTGTCTCATCTGGCCAGCAAGAGGCCCCTGCATCAAAAAATCAGGAATTAATTTCCAGAAGCTATCAGTTTTTGACCTCAGAATAGTAAGAGAGAGTTAAATAGCCAAAAGTCATCAGCTTCCCCGACCCCATCCCCAATCCACACCTCCCTGCCTTCCTCAGTTCCTGGATGCTGAGCAGGCCTCGGCAAGAACATAACATTCTTTACCCCAAGCCTAAGGACCCGAAGTTGAATTTGTGTTGCCCGTGTAAAAGCAGAGTCCAGCCCACTATGTCTGTAATCCTAGTCCTGGAGGAATAGAGACAGGTGCATCGCATGGGACCTGTCTCAATGTATAAGATGAATGATGGAGTATGTCGACAAGTGACCTCCACAGGAATGCACATACATACACTACACACCAACACACCACACATATAAACACACTTCACATGTACCAACATACTACAGACAAAATATAAAAGTGAAAAGATACGAAGCAAAGATTGACATAAAAGATAAAAAGTCATTTAAGATCATGTGATTCAAACTTGCACTATGTGACCAGATTCTCCTTGCTTGATCCCATATTGGATAAGAGAAAGATCAGAACTCATTTGGTACTGCAACAATGTTGCTGTTTTGTCTTGTGTTTCATTTTGCTGGAAAAAAAACCAAGCAAACAAAATAAAAATAAAAGCTGAATACTTTAAGAACAAATCATTTGAAGCTTACCTGGGGAACCACTTGGCATGCTCCTTCCAGGGGTCGTCTCCTTCTTCCCAGTTTCCCAAGCATCCACCACAGGAGAAACACTGCACAGTGTCCCTTTTACCTGCAGATGCACGAAAGGCTTTGACTGCCTGGTAATGGCACCAGCTGTGTCTTGGAGCTGATCACACTGTCAGAACAAGACAGACTCCGGCATGCCTGTCCTTTCCATGGCCTCTCTGGCTGAGTCCCTGTCCACAGTCCCACTGCCCTGGACCTCTATTCCCCAGTCATGGCCATCCTCCACATACACAGCCCTCAACATGCTATCTTCTCTCAGATAGCGTTAGCTCTTAGCTTTCAGGACCAAAGTGATGGAGAAGCAAAGACTAGGACCAGCTGGAGTTGCTGTGGCCATGTCGTTTCTATAAAAATGGAGGCACATTTCTCTAACTCTTCGAGCCTCAGTAACTCAACTGTGAAATGTGGGGGGACAGCAAACTTGGTTGAATTAGAATTAGTGCTTAGCCCATGCATAGCATACATTGGTACCCAGCACACTGCAGATGTTGCTGCAATTGTCATTCACATCTGCTCTACCACCTGCCTGTGGCTGAGGAATTTCAAAGTGTAGTGTTCTGGAAGGCAGCTTGCCTCATGGGGCTAAACAAGTAAAAAACAAGATCCTTTCAAAACTACAGAAATTAAATGAATCAAGGAAATATATGAGGAGCAACGTTCTTGAAACTAGAAGTCAGTAGAATCGAGCTATCTCGTGGTCCATGTTCAGGATCTTATTACCAGAGCTGGTGCTTGCAGGAATCTGTTTATTTGTGTTTTCTAGTACTGGGACTAAACCAATGGCCTTTCACGTGCTAAGTTAGTCCTCCAGTAATGAGCTACACTTTGCAGTTAATATCTTCTAAGTTACACATTTATAGAAAACCTTTTATCTTATACATATTTAGTAAACTAATAATGCTAAACTAAAAGTAAATTAAAGTTGGAAATAAAATGATTAAAGTTGATGTTTAATGAACAAGATATCATATCTAATATAACACAGTTAACAAATAAGGAATGATTAATAAGCAGTAGTAGTAACAGAAGAGGCAAAAGAAGTGGACGAGGAAGAGGAAGAAGGGGAAGAAGGAGGAAGAAGAAAAGGAAGAAGGAGAGGAGGATGGGGAAGAAAAAATAGAAAAAGAAGAGGAAGAGGATGAAGAAGAGGATGAGGAGGTGGAGGAAGAAGTAGTAGAGGAAGAAGAGGAAGAAGAGGATGATGATGAGGAAGTAATAGTAATAGTAGTAGTAGTAGTAGAAGAAGAAGACGACGATGACAATGAAGAAGAAGAAGCAGAAGAAGAAGCAGAAGAAGCAGAAGAAGAAGCAGAAGCAGAAGTGACAGAGGCAGAGGCAGAGGCAGAGGCAGAAGGAGAAGGAGAAGGAGAAGCAGAAGCAGAAGCAGAAGAAGAAGAAGAAGAAGAAGAAGAAGAAGAAGAAGAAGAAGAAGAAGAAGAAGAAGAAGAAGAAGAAGAAGAAGAAGAAGAAGAAGAAATAAAGAGGCTGGAGAGATGTCTCAGTTGTTAAAAAGACTCTTGCAGTGGACTAGAATTTGGTTCCCAGCACCCACCTCAGGCAGTTGACAACCCCTTGTCACCACTGTTCCAGGAGATCTGTTTTCTAGACTCCATGGACACCCGCACTCTTAGTGTAACCCCCTCCAGACACACGCAAATACATAATTTTTTTAAAGAAAAAAACTAAACTTTATATTTTACAGAAAAACCTCACAAAATGGAATCCATTTACCTGTAAAGACAAAGCCAGCTGCTGAGAGTACACGTGGTGATGTCCCATGGGCATAAAATGGCCAGTCCTCAAAGGACTCCAGTCTGGCCTCCTCCTCATGGTACCTTGCTTTGTCACCTCTCAGCATCTTCTCTGGACTCTTCACCCGGATGTCATACTTGCCAATGTTACCAACATCTTTGCCCAGAAGGAACTCACATTCTGGTCGTAATTTCCTGTGGCTCTCTATGGGGAGTTTCCTGAGTCTGGTGGAAAAGAGGATTAAGCTACAGCAGAAGCACTGGACCCCATGTTTCACACCTGTGTGGTAAAACCCAGCAGCTGCCATCTCCTGTGGCGTCCATGTTCTGAATGTGTCATAGGTCACAAAAGTCTTTAGTCGTTTGGCTTCACTGCGCATCTGTGAGTTAAAACCTTTCTTCATTTTCATCCGTGTTTTATGGTCTTCTTCTTGTTGTCTCTTTAAGATCTGAAGCGCATCTACTCTGAGAAGAGCAGAGAACTCAGAGACCAAGTCATCGTCAAACTCGCAAATTTTCTCCTCAAAGGCTTCACCCTGGGCTGCCATTTCCTAAATGAGAAAGGAAAGTGGATGGTTGGTGTCTGTAGTGTTTTTATTATTATACATAAAGAATTGTGTCTCAGGGCCAGAAGGATGACTCAGTGAGTACAGAGGCTCGCCCAAGCCTGATGACGTCAGTCTGCTGCCCGGTCTTACAGGGTAGGGAGGAGATGAGCAACTCTTGTATGTTGACCTCTGACATCCATTTGTGAAAGACAGAAAGAAGTTACTTTGTTATGAAACATCAATATTTACCTACTTAGTCAGCAAGTATATGCTAAGCACCTACCAGTGTGTCAAGCAGTGTGTGAGCTAGGCATCAAGGACTGGCAATGAATCAGACAGAGGGACCAGACTCCATGAAACCTTGCCAAGTGTCCTTTAGCTTGAGGGCATGCTTATTTTTCTTGGAGTCTTGCATGGAGCCCATTCTAGCCCATAATTTAAAGCTGAAGCTGATAAACAGAGTAGATTGTGTAGTCTGGAACCCTATTTGGTTTTGTAACAATGTGCTTGGTATCTGAAGTCCTTCTTCACCTTACATTCCCATCCTTTAGAACCCAGTGTGCATCGAGCTATATGTAGTCTCATCTCTGAACAATACTATAGGTCTCCTTGGGCCTAGCAACAATTAAATTTAGACAGTCCCCACTCAAGTGTATTCCCAATGTATTGGGATAGAAGGATTGGAAAGGCTCATCAGGCCTACACTGGTTTTGAAATGCCCTGTTTTCCATCTCCTTAGGCACATATATGATTAAAATCACACACACACACTCTGGGAAGTGACATGCAAGGACTTACAAAGTTCAAACTTGTCCATTGAAACAGAGGGCCCTTACTTGGTAACTAACCTTTCCTTCTCCTGAGCCCCAGAAAAGAAACCCCTAAATAATAATTAGGCCCATTAGGCCCTAACTCTTGGTTAGGTTGTTGAATATCAGTCTTGAAGGTGAGTCTGTGCCATTGTTTCCTCCCAGTTAAGGTTATCTTGTACAAATTTTATATGAGCCTCTATTTCCAACTCCAACTCTGATACAGGCGGCAGAGAACCTGGAGCAATATAAGCCAGCATCTCAGCCTCTCTGATGCTGGGGTGTTTATAGGCGTGGATGACCATGCCAACTCCAAGTGTGAGCTATGGAGACCATGTAGAATGTGGGAGATGTTTGCTATGTGTGTTAAAGAAAAACATACACACAATTATATATCCCAACAGTGACAATTTGATAATATCATTCTGTTAAAGTTATTCTGGAAGATTTTATTTTATTTTTATTCATTTATTCTTTTAATTGTATGTATATGAGTATCCTGTTGCTGTCTTAGACCTTCCAGGAGAGGGCATCAGGTCCCATTACAGTTATGAGTCACCATGTCATTGCTGGGAATTGAATTAAGGACTTCTGGGAAGAGTAGCTTGTAAATGCTGAGCCATCTTTCCAGCCCCTGAAGATTTTATTTTAAACTCTGTGTATGGAAGCATATAGTCCGGAAAAGGTGTTAGGTCCCCAGGAACTGCAGTTACTGGTGGTTGTGAATAGCCTGGCCTCAGGGCCATGAATCAAAATGGATTCCTTTGCAAGAGCAGACCCATTCAACTGCAAAACCCCCTAAAACCATTGTTTTCATTGTGTTCACTTTCCAGGCTTAGTGCTGCCTTTGACCTTCAGATGCCCCTGTTTCAGGCCCATACTTTGAGTCTGGGAAGTAGCTACTGAGGTCTACAGGTTCTTACTACTTCTTACAATGGGATGCTCAGAGCATGTGGATAGTTACAGGGTGGAGACATCTATTAAAGGGGAGATAGTGATGAGCTCAGGATCGCACCATGTCTGGACTATGACCTGGCTCTAAGAGAGGAAGGAAGTGGCTCTGCTTGCCATTTTCTGTGATATTTGCACAGTGTGTGCCTCCCAATGATCTTAAAAAGCTAGCTCTTCTTGTGCATGCTCCCTTGGTTGAGTGAGGCCCAGGTGGGAAGGACTTCCAGTCTTCCACCCACTGTGTTAATCTCTGGAACCTCTTTCTTCACCCAATTCCCTGTTCTGACTCATAATTGTTGAGACTGCTGCTGTAAAATAGATAAAATACTTTTTACTTGGCTACAAGCTACATTGTAAAACTGACAACTATCTGGGATGTACTGAGTTTTAGCTATGCGTGCCGGTAGGAATGAGCCCAAGGCCTAGTGTACACTAAGCAGGTGCCCACCACTGAGCAACACTCCCAGCGTTTTGGTTTTGTTTACTTTTATTTTGTTGTTGTTTTTGATTTTCTGAGACGGAATTTCACTGTGTAGCCTTGGCTGTCCTGGAACTCACTCTGTAGACTAGGTTGGTCTCAAAGTCACAAAGATTCAGCTGCCTCAGCCTCAGCCTCAGCCCCAGCCCCAGCCCCAGCCTCAGCCTCAGCCTCAGCCTCAGCCCAGCCTCAGCCTCAGCCTCAGCCTCTGCCTCTGCTTCAGTGTTGCTCAGATTAAAGTCATACTTTGCCACTATCACCCAGCTAGTTTTGTTTATGTTTTTTGAGACAATGGTTCACTGTATATCCCTGACTAACCTAGAATATAATATAGAGACCAGGTTAGCATCATATGTGTATCTTATTCTTTCTCCATCTGGAGTGCTAAGCTAACAGGCCTCCATCACCATGCCTGGTTTTCCATTGTATTTTAGGTAAGAACAGAGGTTACCAGCTGCTCGGGGGCACTTCGAAGGCAGGTGACAGCAAACCAGTAGTTTCAAGGAAATACTTAAGCCAGAAATAGCCAGACTTATCTGACACCAACTACTAAATGATTCCAGGGTCCTAACCCTTGCGGAGATGTCAATTCCTGGTAGCTAATAGAGACTAGTAAAGTCGTTTATCCTTGTCTTCTCCTTTAGGAGTTAAGTTGGCTAGGCCAATGATTCACCTGGCCAGGAGTCCACACCCAATTTACCTGAAGACAAGCTGAAAAGATGGGAGGAATACTTATCCCCTTAACATATACTTCTCAGAACCCCCCCACCCCACAACCTTGCCACCACCCACAGTGGCTTCCACCAGGAAGGTGCTAACCCTGCCTGCTGTTCTGAATTCTGAGTTAAAAGAGTAACTTGTGCTCAGCTTTCTGTCTCTTTCTCTCACACCGGTTCAAATCTAAGCATGCTTTTCCTGACACCCCAGTCTTCCTGTTTCTCTGCAGACTCCCTGCCCTCTCTCCATGCAGATGCTCACTGACCTTCACTGTTGAACCTGCCTGTTTCTTGGATCCACTCTCAAAGGCACGCCCTGTCTTCCCCACCCCTTTCTTCCTGGCAGCTGCCAAGATTTACAACAGGTCTGCCCTGTGGTTTCCCCCTCAAACTCTAATAAAACGGTCCCCAAGATTCCTTCTGAGTCCTTTTAATTTTGTTTTTGTTATAAACTAAAAAACCTTTAAAAAAGAATTCCACTTTCTCTGGCAACATGTCATGTACGGATGTGTGTGTGTGTGTGTGTGTGTGTATGTGTGTGTATATATGTGGGTATGTGTGGGTGTATATGTGTGTGTATGTGTGTGTGTATGTGGGTGTGTATGTGTGTGTGTGAATGTGTATGATTGTGAATGTGAGTGTGGGTGAGTGTATGTGAAGTGCGAGTGCATATGTGTGTGTGTGCTGTGAGTGCAGATGCACGCAGACCACAGAGCTCATTTGAGGCCTTTTGGAGGTTGCTTCATTTCTTTCCAACCTCCCTCTGCAGTGGGATACAGGGATTGACTCAATTCATCAGGCTCCTAAGACTTTTACACACTGATCCAAACATCTTACTCTCTGCTTCTTCCAGTTTTCAAGTTTGCTAAGTCCTTCAAAAAAGATTTTATTTATTTTTATGTCTATGAGTACTCTATCTGCGCATACACCTGCATGCCAGAAGAAAGCATCAGATCCCATTACAGATGGTTGTGAGCCACCATGTGATTGCTGGGAATTGAACTCTTGACCTGTGGAAGAGCAGCCAGTGAGTGCCCTTAACCACTTAGCCATCTCTCCAGCCCTTGTTAATACTTCTTGATCTCTTAATTACTCCCCTAATGTACAACATTTAAGCCATTGCCCCCTTTTTCTTCATAAATGAAAATAAATTTAGTGTTCAATATTCTTAAAGTAATATCAATACATTTTCCCCACACTTTTCTTGTTTCCTCAGAGTAAATTTCTGAAATAAGAATTGCCGAGTCAACCACATACATCTCTTAAGGATTTTGGTGTCTGTCAGGCACTGGCACTGGCTAATGGTCACCTGAGGTCCTTTTACCTTTAGTTCAGTCAGGCTCCTGCTTCTTCCTCAGATGGTTTCCTGCAATGAGATTTCACATATCAGAACTTTGTGTCTCTCTTACAGGAATAACCTGATTTCCCAAGGGAAGAAGGAGTGTCCATGGATTCCTAGCCCAGCATCCCAGTCACAGGGGTCATCTGGGGTCACAGGCATGAATTGTGAGGCTCAAGTAGCTGACACTTCCTTGAAACAGGTTATGTGGCTCCATCAGGACCCATTGGACAATGGCTACTTGAAGTTCTCAAAGAGCATGCTATCATTCAAAGCCACACTTAAATCTCCTTCTCACTAACATCCACCCCACCCAAGCCCAGTAACCTTGAAAACAAGAATTTACAGACTTCTCAAAATATGTCCTTTCTCAAGGAACTTAGCCAATACTTGTCACTTTCTTTATCTGGTATTTAGTAAATTAACTTTGTAAGTTGGGATTTTTTTTAAGAGCAACCCAAGTAAATGCTAGGAATTTTGTCATTTATGTTAGATCTTGTTTTCTTTCAGTTAACCAGCCCCTTCTAGTGGTTATATGGTTAACTGGCACTTTCTCTTGAGTTTCAAATATTTTGAATCATCTGTACAATGAAATGGTGCTTCTCAGCTAAGTTAAATCAAAGACTTTAAGGGGTCTAGTAGGAAAAACAATATGTACCTCCAGAGCTCCCAGGGGCTAAAACACTAACCAAAGAGTATACATGGAGGGACCCATGGCTCCAGATGCATATTCAGCAGAGGATGGCCTTGTTGGATATCAAAGGGAGGAGAGGGCCTTAGTCCTGAGAAGGCTGGATGCCCCAGTATAGGGAAATTCCAGGACAGGGAAGCAGGAATGGGTGAATTGTTGAGCAGGGAGAGGGGGGGGTGCGTTAGGGTTTTTTTTGGAGGGGGGAAACCAGGAAAGGGTACATTTGAAATGTAAATAAAGAATATATCTAATAAAAAATTGAAGACTTAACAATAGAAAATCAAATAGAAGTAGAATATCAGGACTATTCTAATAGTAGATATTAGAATAGTAGATAAAATAAAAGAACTGGACCATTCAAGGAAAAAATATGTAAACTCTTTAAAAGCACATGAAAGGAGTTTGCAGGAACTTTGGGATATCATGAAAAGACTAACATTTTCTAATTACAAGTACAGAAGAAAGGGAAGAATCCAAGGTCAGTAGTCATGCTAGCTAGTGCTATATCAATTTAACATAATCATCTGATAGGAGAGAACCTCAATTGAGAGACTGCTGCATAAAATCAGACTGTGGGGCATTTTTTAAATTTATGATTTATGGAACAGAGACCTGACTATTGTGGGTGGTGCCATCCCTGGGCTGGAGATCTAGGTTCTGTAAGAAAGCAGGCTGAGCAAGCCATGGAGAAGCAAGCCAATAAGCAGCATCCTCCATGGCCTCTGCATCAGCTCCTGCCTCCAGGTTCCTGCCTTGTTTGAGTTCTTGCCCTGACTTCATCCAATGATGGACTATGATATGGAAGTATAAGCTGAATAAAGCCTTTCCTTCCCAGCTTGGCTTTTGGTCACAGTGTATCATTGCAACCATAGAAACATCTGGTATAACAAAAACCCAGGATAACTAAAACTATTCTCAATAGTAAAAGAACTTCTGGGGGAATCAGTATCCCAGACCTCAAGCAATACTACAGAGCAATAGTGTTAAAAACTGATTGGTATTGGTACAGTGACAGGCAAGTGGATCAATGGAATAGGATTGAAGACCCAGAAATGAACCCACACACCTCTGGTCACTTGATCTTCGACAAAGGAGCGGAAAACATCCAGTGGAAAAAAGATAGCCTTTTCAACAAATGGTGCTGGCTCAACTGGAGGTCAGCATGCAGAAGAAGGCGAATTGATCCATCCTTATCTCCTTGTACTAAGCTCAACTCCAAGTGGATCAAGGAGCTCCACATAAAACCAGACACACTGAAACTAATAGAAAAGAAACTGGGAAGACCCTGGAGGACATGGGCACAGGGGAAATTTCCTGAACAGAACACCAATAGCTTATGCTCTAAGATCAAGAATTGACAAATGGGACCTCATAAAATTACAAAGTTTCTGTAAGGCAAAGGACACTGTCAAAAGGACTAAACAACAACCAAGAAATTGCGAAAAGATCTTCAACAGCCCTACATCTGACAGAGGGCTAATATCCAATATATACAAAGAACTAAAGAAGTTAGACCCCCAGGGAACCAAATAACCCTATTAAAAATGGGATACAGAGCTAAACAAAGAATTTTCACAAGAAGAACTTCTAATGGCTGAGAAGGACCTTGAAAAATGTTCAACATCATTAGTCATTAGGGAAATGCAAATCAAAACAACCCTGAGATTTCACCTCACACCCATCAGAATGGCTGAGATTAAAAACTCAGGAGACAGTAGGTGTTGGTGAGGATGTGGAGAAAGAGGAGCACTACTCTACTGCTGGTGGGATTGTAAGATGGTGCAGCCACTCTGAAAATCAATCTGGTGGTTCCTCCAAAAGCTGGGCATGACACTGCTAATACCACTCCTGGGCATATACCCAGAGGATTCCCTGGCATTCAATAAGGATACATACTCCACTATGTTCATAGCAGCCTTATTTATAATAGCCAGAAGCTGGAAAGAACCCAGATGTCCCTCAATGGAGGAATGGATACAGAAAATGTGGTATATTTACACAATGGAATACTACTACTCAGCAATTAAAAACAATGAATTCATGAAATTTTTAGGCAAATGGTTGGAACTGGAAAATATCATCCTAGGTGAGGTAATCTAATCACAAAAGAATACACATGGAATGCAATCACTGATAAGTGGATATTAATTAACCCAGGAGCTCTGAATACTCAAGACAGAATTAGCTTATCAAATGATTCCCATGAAGAAGGAAGGAGAGGGCTCTGGTCCTGGAAAGGCTTGATCCAGCATTGTAGGGGAGTACCAGGACAGAGAAATGGGAGGGGGTGATTGGGGAATGGGTGGAGGGAAGAGGGCTTATGGGACATATGGGGAGGGGGGAACCGGGAAGGGGGAAAGCATTTGGAATGTAAACAAAGAATATAGAAAATAAAAAGGAAAACAAACAATCAAGCAAAAGAAACCCCAACTAAGATGCCAATTTAAATCACTGTGCCTAGCATAACTATCTGTCATAGTTGAAGGACAAAGAATAACTTTTCAAGATTTAAACAGGGTTAAAGAATTCTTTTCCGTAAGTCAGCAATACAGAGGAGCAATACTTTGGACTGAAAATAAGCATAGCCAAGAGACTAAAGAACATAAACAAAGTTCTAATTACTGAAAGACAAAATAGGACTAAGACCACAAACATACAACAATGAAATGGCAGCACTCAACACACCCTTTCAATAATAACTTCACATTAATGGCCTGAAGTCCTTGACTGGTTAGTATTTTTGTCACCTTAACACAAACTAGAGTCACATGGGAAGAATGAGCCTCAACTGAGAAAATGCCTTCATCAGAGACCATTACAGAGAATGACAGCCAGTCAAAATGCAGAGAACACATGGTCTTGGGTGCCCAGGCACAACTGATACATCTACAACATGAGCCCTGCCCCTAAGACACAGAGAACATCTCAGGAGAGGGGCCAGGAGACTTTAAGAGACAAAGAAACAGGAAGTCTGCTGTGGGACTATGGCTCTTTAATGACAGGGGACCTTCATCCATGACCCTCAACAAAATGGCAGCCTAAACAAGGCACGAACAATGACAACACCCATAGACGTGCTGACATGGAAGAGATCTCCCAGAGCCCTGGCCTAGGCCAAAAACTAGGAATTCTGAGAGCAGAAAGCAGTTTTCCCAGACATCAGCCCCCTGATTGGTTATCTAATACCAAGTGTGGTTCCTCAGATTATATGCAAACAAGTAATGCCAAACAAGTACCACCAAATGGACTAGAAAGGCTGTTTTTATATTTAGGCACACACATGTGCACACACACACACACACACAATTATGCAACAACAATAATTTAGATATAGAGATTATGATTTCAAGAGGGAACCAAGAGGAGTAAATGGATAATTAGAACAAGAAAAGGGAGATGAAATTTTAATTAATTAATTAACACTTAAAATAAAAATTAAATTAAAAAATATGCTTTCATCAGATTGGCCTATAGACAATCTGTGGGGAATTTTCTTTCTTTTTTTTAAGTTGAGTTAAAATATAATTACATCATTCCCCCACTTCCTTTCTGCCCCACCTTTAATCCTTCTCAAATTGGTTGCTGCTTTTTCTTTACTACCATTTTACATGCACACAAATATATAAATGCAACTTGCTTTGTTCAGTTTTATACACACACATACACACACACACATGTTGCTTTTATATACACAATTTCAGGGCTGAGCACTTGGTATTTTATAACCATTACTGTTGTAGAAATGGGGATAGTTTCCCTGCCATTTCTTTCTTTTTTGGGGGGTGGGGTTTGTTTGTTTTTTTGAGACAGGGTTTCTCTGTGTAGCCCTGGCTGTCCTGGAACTCACTCTGTAGACCAGGCTGGCCTTGAACTCAGAAATCCACCTGCCTCTGCCTCCGAAGTGCTGGGGTTGAAGGTGTGAGCCACCACTGCCAGGCTTCCCTACCTTTTCTAGGAAGCACAATATCACAGCAGACTTCCTGGTCCTCTGTGGGGTGCATTTTTTTGATGAGGGACTTGGACAGCCCATTCTACTATGGGAAGTACCATCCTGGGCAGATGATCCTGGGATGTATTAGGAGGCAGGCTGAGTAAGCTATGGAGTAAGCCAGTAACCAGCACTCCTCAGTGGTCTCTGCTGCCTGCCTCTGCTGCCTCCAGTGTTCTGTCCTGTTTGAGTTTCTGATTGGCTTCCTTTCATGATGGCCTGCCATTAGACCCTGCAAGCCAAATTTACCCTTTCCTCCCCAAGTCATTTTTGGACATAGTTGTTGTCACAGGAACAGAAATCAAATTATGACAACTCCCCAAACAAAAGACTCAGATTAGATGGAAGCATTAAGAAGCAAAATTTATCTTTCTGTTGTCTACAAGAAACTCAGCTTACCTTCAAGGACAGACACTGCCTTAAAGGGAAATGGACAAAAGTATCTCAAGCAAAAGGGACCAGAAACCAAGCAGGTGTTGCTGTCCTAAAACCTGACAAAGTAGAAGAGATAAAGGAAGACACTTCATTTTAATGAGCAATTAACCAAAAGACATTACACATATGCACCAAATTCTACCACTTCCAATTTATTAAAAAGTATACTACTAGGTCTCGAAACAGACTAACTCAAACTCAGTGATAGTAGATTATTTTGATGCCTCACTTTCTCCAGGAGACAGGTCTTTTGAACAACAAGAACAACAACAAAAACCATCCTAAGTGACCATATGCAATAAAGCTTAAAATCAACAACAAATGAATCTCTGGGGATTACAGAAACTCACAGGGACTTAGTAACACATTGCTGAGTGATAAATAGGTCAAGAAAGATATCAAGAAAGAAAGAAAACACTGTAATTAAATGAAAATGAAAACACAACACAATAAAATCTCTGGGACATAGTAAGAGAAGTTTAAAAGAGAAATGTATAGCTCTAATGGCCTCCATTAAGAAATCATAAAGAGGACCAATAAATGGCTTAATGCCATTAATACAAATAAAAAATTGGAAAACCAAGAGCAAACCAGACCCAAACCATAGACAGCAAGAAATAATAAAAACCAGAGTACAAGTTACCAAAATGGAAACAAAGAATCACTAAATCTAAGATCTATTTTTTTTTGAGAAGATGAACAAGATTGACAGTTCTTTGGCTCAATTAACCAAAAGAACAGGAGAAGAGACACAAATTAATAAAATAAGAGATGAACAGAAATATCAAAACAGAAATCAAAAAAATTAGAACATCATAAGGGAATGCTTTGAAAACTTATAGCACATTAACTTGGAAAACCTAAAAGAAACGGAAAGATTTCTAGATTCAAACCATCAAAGTTAAGTCAGGAAGTGATCAATAACCTAAACAGACCCATAATAAATAAAGAGATCAAAGAGTAATAAAAATCCTTCTGTATAAACAGAGCCCAGTTCCAGATAGATTCACAGAAGAATTCTACCAAACGTTCAAAGAACTACAACCATGACTTTCAAATTATTCAAAGCATACAGACACATTCAATCCTCTTCTATTGGTATTTCTTCAACACCAAAATGAGGTGAAGACACAGCAACATAGCTCATGAGCACAGATGCAAGCATTCTCAATAAAATATTCACACACCAAATAAAAGCACATGTCAAACAAAGTTTTCCTCTGCTACAATCATGTTGGCTTTTACCCCAGAGATGCAGGGATGGCTCCGTCCATACTTGTAAGTCAACAAATGTAATAAATCACTGACAAACATGGCATGGCCATCCATCATGAGAGATGACCATTTCAACACGCATTCATGATGAAAGCCCTAGAGAGTAAGACTGGAGGGAACACACCTCAACATAATAAAGGCTGTGTATGACAAACTCACAGTCAATATCATCCATACACAACAGGGAAGCTGCACCCATGGCATCTCGACAATATGGTTGGCTAAACAAGACCTGAAGAAGGATACCCGTTTGACATGCCAGTGACATGTGGTATTTATTATGGGTCTGTTTAGGTTATTGATCACTTCCTGACTTAACTTTGATGGTTTGAATCTAGAAATCTTTCCGTTTCTTTTAGGTTTTCCAAGTTAATGTGCTATAAGTTTTCAAAGCATTCCCTTATGATGTTCTAATTTTTTTGATTTCTGTTTTGTCATGACAGGGAAAATGCTACAAAGCCTCACCTCTGTAAGAAGTTTAGGCTACTGAGAGGAGATTTACTCTTCATCAGAGACAAGCCCCTAATGTGTTATACAATCCCAAGTGCTCAGCCCTGAACACATATCCATATGAGCAACACAAGATGTACTCAGTGTGTGTGTGTGTGTGTGTGTGTGTAATAATTAAAGAAGGGGTCTGGAATTTGAGAGGCAGTTTGATGGGATTGGAGAGAGGTGGGTAGAAATAATATAAGCACAGTACTAAGATATAATATTACCAAAAAATTTTAAAATATGACAAAACAAAGAACACCGTTGTATAAGCATATGGCTAACCCACACATTCTAGCACTGTCAAAGGAATATCAAGTCTGCTTTTGGGTACAGTTAAATCTTTCACATGATGCTTTATTGACCTCATTCAACTTGGAATTTGCCTAGCTACCAATATATTTACAAAAGCTGCTGCAAACTGAAGGTTTTCATTTGATTGTGCATGTCAGCCTCAAAGTTGACATCATCCTGCCTCAGCTTTTTGAGTGGTTGGACTATGAGCATGTGCCACCATACCTGGTCAAGCTGAATCTTTTAAGATAAAGCCTACTCTTTCATCAGATAATGACCAGGAGGAGTTTCCTTATGGAAATAGATACCACATCTGACTATCCGTAACAAGATAAATAATAACTCCTTGTCACTAGCATTTAAAATGTCCAACAATGGTTACCTGGACTTCTATCAATCCTCAAGTCTTTGGGGATTGGAGTCTATCAATCTTCAAAACTTTTTACAGTTGTCTCCTGATCTCTCTCTATCTCTGTCTGTCTGTCTGTCTGCCTCTCTCTCTCTCTCTCTCTCTCTCTCTCTCTCTCACACACACACACACACACAGTTTCATTGTCTCATTAATAATTATTAGATGAACGTCATGTTCTTATCTATAGACACACTCACCCAACTCTACTTCCTGCTCCTTCCCAGTACAGAAGGAGCTGGCCCTTGCTTGGCAGCCTAAGGCTCTGCTTGGTTACTTTCATTTCCCCTAGCACAGCCTGTAGTTACTTTGTCTGTTGCTGGAATAAAATAACCCGGACAAATGCAGTTCACAGAAAAGAAGGTTTATTCTAGCTTACAGTTTGAAGATCTGTATTTCATCGTGGCAGAGAAGGCTTGGCAGGAGCAGGAAACCAGCTGTTCACAGAGCAGCAGCAGCAGCAGCAGCAGCAAAGAAAGCCGAGAAAGCAAGCAGGAAGTGGCACCAGGCTATAAAGTCTCCAGTGACCCACTTCCTCCACCATGCTCCACCTCTTTTTTTAATTATTAATCATTCCATTCATTTACATCTCAAATGATATCCCACTTCCAGGTTGTCTCTCCACAACCCCCCCACCCCACATCTGCCCTCTCCTCCCTCCCCTTTGCCTCTATGAGGGTGCTCCCCCACCCACCCTCCCTCTCCTGCCCCACCACTCCAGCATCCCCCTAAACTGGGGCATCAAACCTTCACAGGACCAAAAGCCTCCCCTCCCATTGATGTCAGGCAAGGCCATCCTCTGCTACATATGTATCTGGAGCCATAGATCCCTCCCTGTACACTCCTTGGTTGGTGGTGTAGTCCCCGGGAGCACTGGGTGGTCTGGCTAGCTGATGTTGTTCTTCCTGTGGGGTTGCAATCTCCCTCTGCTCCTCCAATACTTCTGCCAGCTCCCCAACAGTCCTCTGCATGCTCCATCTCTTAAAGGTTCCAAACTCTTACCTAGTAGTGCTACCAGCTGGACACTAAATTCTCAAACCACGAGCTGCCTGTGTGAACGTTTCACATTCAGACCACAGCATAAGTCCAGACACAGAGTTCTCCATTAACATTTGTATCTGAACATCTCCCTCTCCCTTCTCCTTCCTGCTATCTTTTTTTTTAATTTTCTAATATTATTTTACTTACCATGTATGTGTGAACATAGACTGTTTTTTATCTATCTTAGGTACTCACCAGGATCCAATGGGACCACCTCAATGATTTATTCTAATCAGCTTACATAGATCCCACCTCGAAAACAATAGTTTCCACTCCTAGAAACTTACAATGGGTATTCCATTTCAACACATGATCCTTTGATCCTTTACAGAACTCTCAAACCATTGTGGGATGGCTAATCTTGGTTGCCAACCTCACTACACCTCGAATCAAAGAAAATGGCTCTGGGCATTTCTGTGAGGAGTTTTGTTGTTCAGGTTACTTGGAGGAGGAAGACTCATCCTAACAGTGGAGAATACGCTCTGGTGACAGCCCAGATAATAAAACACAGAGGAACAACATTGCTTTTTGCGTGCGCCCTCACGCTCACTGTGCAAGTTCATCTATCCTTTTTCGCTGTGGCATTCCTTCATTGGTATTAGAACCAACTTCTGCATGAATAACACATAGACTGAAGACCAGCAGCTCTTCAGGAACTAGGACTCCGGTGCCAAATGGGGACTGGCGAGACATCTTGTCTTATAGACTAAACAGCTAGCAATTATTGGCCATTCTAGCAATGGCTGTCTCACACATCATTGGACAATATGTCTCATATAGCCACTGCTAGACTATCTAGACTATATCCTGTAAGCCAGTCTCATAAATCCCATGTATTTGGATATATACCCATACCTACCTCTCTCTCTCCTTCTCTCTCTCTCTACCTATCTATCTATCTTTATATCTAGACCTATATCTATATAGTCTATCAGTTCTATTCCTTTAGAGAACTTTGACTATAACATAAAAGAGAACTTACTGGGAAAAGGAAATAACAGCTACAGAGTCCCTTGAGTATGTATGTATATATATATATATATTTGTTGTAGAGCATAAAGAAATCACTCTCAAACTGACTAGGAAACTTCCTAGCTTTTTCAGTGCCAGAAGATGCTACACAGGATGTAGGAAGTTGGGAGGACATCAGTGATCTTACTCAGTACTGGTTTCTGTATGCTATATCACTATTGCACTAGGCCAAGGATTTTTACTTGTGCAATAGTGGCATGTCTGCTATGATGTAGTAAACCTCATTCTCAGTACATCTGAGGGCAGTTTACTGAAGGGAATTTCCTGCCTAGTCTTGTAATCCTCATCCAAAGTTCATGTCGGGGGAGGTAGGTCATTAACCCTAGAGTAGACACAAATAGAACACACACACACACACACACACACACACACCCCACACAACCAGTTAATCAGAAAATCTTGAAATGCCTTGGATAATGCAATAACTGTGCACCCCTAATTCTTCCTCTGCTACACTAGGCCCAGTCAGGGAAGTGGCTAGAGGCCACTTAAAAAATCACATTGCTGGTTGGCCTTAGCTCCTCCACTTCTGTGTCCCTTCTCCTCTTCCCTAGTCTTCCTGATTCTTTCTGCATCCTGCCTTCACAACTCTCACCGTCCCACCCTGTGCTGAAGCCATTGGCTACTGGCATCTTTATTGATAGGCCAAAATCCAATTAGGGGCAAAGACCTTCAGCCTCAGTAAACACAGATTCCTGATTAAAGAATCAGAGCCACCCTCTACACACAACTATTGCTCTTTTGCTGGATGCCTATGTTGTTCAAGGTCATCTAAATATTTCTGTTTATACTTGTGGACCTTGGCTGCTCCAACCTTAGTTAGAGAAACTTCTTTTTGCAGCCAATAGCAGTTGATGTTGAGATGTGTAACTCATCAAAGTGCTGAGTGTTTTAGTTGGGGGTCTCTAAAGTAACAGAACTAACAGAACACACACACACACACACACAAACATGCACACACAGTTCAGTGGCTTACAGGCTGTGACCAGTTCATCTAGTTCAACAATGACTGTTCCTTATCATAAAGACCAAGAATCTGGTTCAGTCTACAAGGGTGGATGTCTCAGCTGGTCATCACTCTACTCTGGAATCCCAAAGAAGTAAGTTCTAATACTAGTGAAGGAATGCCTAGGCAACAGGATAGTGAAAGAGGGGGGAAGCAGGAAAAAAGCAAAAGCATCCTTCTTTCCTATCTTTTATGTAGGTTGACACTTGAAGGTGTGGCCATGATTTAGGGTGGCTCTTCCCACTGTAAATAATCCAATCAAGAAAATCCATCACACACACACTTTGTGCCCAATTGCTTGGTTTTTATATGATTCCAGATGTAATAAAATTAACAAACAAGATTAGTGATTATAGTAAGAGATCGAGTGCTGAGCCCTAAATGGCATGTCTTTCTTGGTGTCTCCTCTTGTACAACCAAGGCTCGGGAATGTTGTGGAAGAAGAGGTAAAAAGGATGTAAGAGAAGGATGATGGGGAGGGGTGCTGTGAAATGAAAACCACTGGATTGACTTCCAGTTTCTGTTTGTGCTGGAGCTGATCCTGTGCCACAGTGCTCCATCCCAAATCCTGCCAGACGAGAGCTGTTCTCCCAGGAGTTCTGGCACACTTGTGAGCACAGGTAACACCACCACTTCTGCTCAAATTTCTGGCCCAAGAAAGACAAGCCCGGTGTCATCAGGACACAGTAACAAAGGAACAGGCAGGGACAGGAACCTTCAGGTTTCTGGTTGCACCCTGGAGCTGACCCTGCACCACAGCTCTCTATACCCAAATTCATGATGGAGAGAACTTGTCTCCCAGGAGTACTGACACAGAGGCTTGTAGGAGGGACAAGCCACAGTCATGGACAGCAAGACCAACCAACACCAGAGACATCCAGATGGTGAGAGGCAAGGGAAAGAACACAAGCAACAGATATCAAGGAAATATGACATCATCTGAACCCAATTCTCCCACCATAGCAAGTCCTAGATACACCATCACACTGGAAAAGCAAGGTTTGGTTCTGAAATCACTTCTCATGATGATGATAGAAGACTTTAAGAAGGACATTAATAACTCCCTTAAAGAAATACAGGAGAACACAGGTAAACAGGTAGAAGTCCTTAAAGAAGAAACACAAAAATCCCTTAAAGAAATTACAGAAAAACACAACCAAACAAGTGAAGGAATTAAACAAAAACAATCCAGGTTCTAAAAATAGAAATAGAATCAATAAAGAGATCACAAAGGGAGACAATCTTGGAGATAGAAAACCTAAGAAAGAGATCAGGAGTCATAGATGTAAGCATCACCAACGGAATACAAGAGATAGAAGAGATAATCTCAGGTGCAGAAGATACCATAGAAAACATTGACACAACAGTCAAAGAAAATGCAAAATGCAAAATGCAAAAAAAACAAACCAACCAAACAAACAAACAAAAAAAAAACCCAAAAACTCCTAACCCAAAACATCCAGGAAATCCAGGACACAATTAGAAGGCAAAAACTTAAGTATAGTAGTTATAGAAGAAAGTGAAAATTCCCAACTTAAAGGGTAAGTAAATATCTTCAACAAAATTAGAGAAGAAAACTTCTCTAACGTAAAAAAAGAGATGCCCATAAACATATAAGAAACGTACAGAACTCCAAATAGACTGGATCAGAAACGAAATTCTGTCACATAATAGTCAAAACACTAAATGCACAAAACAAAGAAAGAATATTAAAAACAGTAAGGGAAAAAGGTCAAGTAACATAAAGACACACCTATCAGAATTACACCAGAGTTCTCACCAGAGACTATAAAAGTTAGCAGATCCTGGGCAGATGTCATACAGACTCTAAGAGAACACAAATGCCAGCCCAGCAAAACTCTCAATTAACAAAGATGGAGAAACCAAGATATTCCATGACAAAATCAAATTTACACAATATCTTTCCACAAGTTCAGCCCTACAAAGGATAATAGATGGAAACTGCCAACACAAGGAGGGAAACTACACCCTAGAGAAAGCAAGAAAATAATTTTTCTACAAACCTAAAAGAAGATAGCCACACAAACATGATTCCACCTCTAACAACAAAAGTAACAGGAAGCAATAATCATTGTTCCTTAATATCTCTTAACATTAATGGACCCAATAAAAAGACATATACTAAAAGACTGGATGAAAAAACAGGACCCAACATTTTGCAGCATACAGGAAATGCACCACAGTGTCAAAGACAGACACTACCCAAGAGTACAGGGCTGGAAAAAAATTTTCCAAGCAAATGGTCCCAAGAAAAAAGCTGAGTAGTCATTTTAATACGGAGAAAAATTGACTTTCAACCAAAAGTTATCTCACACATATGAGACTATGGTGGCCATTACTATTCAAATGTGAAGTCCTTAATAGTTAGAATCATATATACCAAAGACTATGAATTCCTGAGGAAATCACAAGGCCATTACAGCACATGCAAAATTTTCAAAAGCTCTCATTAACAAAAGCAGTTTTCTCTAAGTCCAATATTTTCCTCCCATTGGCAATAGATGTACAATCACACCAAAACTAATGATTATGCAAAAGCTCTACAAAGACTGAAGAGCATCTCCTAGAGAGAGTCAGCTGCATCCTGTGGTAAAGTCGACTCGTGCTTCCTCATGAGTTGACTCAATAGACTCAATAGACTGATTCAATCTATGAACAGGCCATGTCTATCCTCCACCTAATGCTCCTATGACGTTTTGGCTTTATGTGGATCAATGTTCCTTTCAACAGCCCTTTCCTGTTGACCTTGGTATTGGAAGGTTCCTTGTATGAACTTGAAGGAAGCTCTAGTCTTTAGACAGGAGAAGTATACAAGGACTGAAAAGGCACTGTTCATGGTAGCTCCTAAGTTTAGTGATGGGCATGCAGATTTTCAAAATATTATCAGCCTTGGGATAGATGGATCAGGGTTTAAGAGCACCTGTAGCTTTTACTGAGGACAAAGGTTTGGTGACCAGCACCCAAATGGAGACTCTCAACTATCTATAACTCCAGGCCCAGGAGGGCCCAACACACTTTTCTGACCTCTGCAGTTCATTTAGTCCATAGAAATAAATGAAGGCAAAAACACTCATCCAGCCCTACAGTTAATAGATATTCTTTAATAGGATGGTTAGTTATGTCTTTAGTTGTGAGACAGAATCTTGCTATGAAACCCAGGCTGATCTGAACTTCTTGATTCTCACACCTCAGTGTCCTAAATGTTGAAAGTTAGGTGTGTATGTAGCACCATGCCCAGCTGAAGTAGAGTTTAAGGAAATCAGGTATTTAGGATTGTCAGTAGCCTTCAGGAGCATCCTTCACTCCAGGACAACAGGAGAGAACGGGACTATCCATTTCCACAAGATAGTCAAGCGTCTGCACTGAGGGTGTCTTTCCTTCACATCATTAATCACTTTCTTGTCCTCTTCATCCAGCAGCCAACTGAGCATCCCGAGCCTGGTGAGGCTGGGCAGACGGGACATGCACTGACCCAGAGCCTTGACAGTGGTGGCCTGGACTTGAATGCATTCTGGGATATGCCTGCAGATGTTCAACTCTTGCAGGTTAGGCTGGTTGTCCAGGGCTTGAAAGAAATTTCTGTATCCTTCCTCAGTAATCTTGTGATTCATTGAAAGATCTAAGTTCTCCAGTTTCTGGAAACCTCCTCTAGTTGCCACCCTGGCTGGAAAACAAAACACTTAAGAAAACAGAATCCAAAGGACATCAATAATGCTCACAAGTTATTGGAACTACTCCCAAACCCTGACAATGAAAGTGGGACATGCACAACATGATGTTTAGAGACTGTGCTTTGAAAGCATGAAACAGCTGCCTGATTGATAGGAAAACACCCGGTCAAACAGAAAGGGGAAGAAGACACCAGGAAGTCAAGTACAGAGAGTTTCAGCTGTCAGGGCAATGTGGACTTCTCTGTCTCACAGGAGGACATATGTCAAGGCAGAGCCTGGCTATGGATAGGGTACAGTACAGTGAATTGAGAAATTGTGTCAACAGTATCTCTCTTTATGCAGAAGGGAAGGTGACAGTCCTAAAAGCTTGTCCTCTCAGTGGCTACTACAGAGCCGTCTGCCTATATCTCAGAAGGCACTCCCTGCTTACTGAGAGCAGGGCTCTGAAGGAAATGGAGCCAGACTCATGGTGACATTGAAAGTGAAGATCTAGAAGAGCTTTTGTTTCATCACTGTCTAAACACCTTTCCCTACTATGGGGAAGGTTAGGGTGGATTTCAGCCAGAATCATGCTATAGCCTGAGTATAAAGACAGAGACCCTAAGAAAGTGTTGCTCCCGTGTCCTGGATAGTGATCTTCTATGATAGTCAGGGGGTATTCCTCATTCCCTGAATGGATATTCTTCTGGAAGGACCAGAGAACAGCTCATCCCTCCCCACCCAAGGCCTGCTGTCCCTGGTTTTCTTGATTCTCGAAATCTGATGCTATGGCGTGTGTAAGTGCAGTTGCCTGACTGTAAAACTGTAACGATGGCTAAGGATAAGCTGTCGGTTGTCCATGGAAAGATGGACACTGTTACCACACTGAGGTGTCTCAGCAGGTGAGGCCAATGCTCTGTGGTCGCATGTGCTAGTTTGCACATAAGGCACAATCACAGTGATCTATGATCACATGTGCTACTCAGCATATAAAGCACAAACACAGTCTTGGGAAAAAGTAGGCAAACCAGGCCTATCATACAGGATTCCCTCACATGAAATGTCTAGTGGCTAATGCAGCTATGTTGGAGAGAGAGAGAGAGAGAGAGAGAGAGAGAGAGAGAGAGAGAGAGAGAGAGAGAGAGAGAGAGAGAGAGAGAAGGGGAGAGAGAAAGGGAGAGAGAAAGGGAGAGAGAGGGAGAGAGAGAGAGGGAGAGAGAGAGGTTGGAAGGAGAGAGAGAAAAAGAGAGAGAGGGAGAGGGAGAAAGGGAAAGAGAGAGAGAGAGAGAGAGGGAGAGAGAGGGAGAGAGAGAGCACACAGTGGTTGTCTGTGAGGGCATAGAGGGCACTGCTGGAGAAGTGACACAACTTGGGTTTGGGCTCTGTGGAAGCTCTGTGCCTTAACCTGGCTGACTGCCATGGATAACTGAGGCTGCAGGAACATGAGCAGGAAGTGGAAGCAGCTCTACATTTCACCACAGTACACTGTGGTGTCAGTATACAGTTGAGTCAGAGTGTGTCTGACCAGGGGTCACAGATGTTACTGTGCTGTGGTGCAGGGTTAGACACTGCTCTAGTGTACAAGTGAGGTCCTGAGTTCAATCTCAGCCCTGGGAAAAGAAAACCACAGACTGCATACTTCTACACCTCTCCCTCTCTCTCTCTCTCTCTCTCTCTCTCTCTCTCTCTCTCTCTCTCTCTCTCTCTCACACACACACACACACACACACACACACACACACACACACACACACACACATGCACACGCACACGCACACGCGCACACACACACACACCCTAATTTGAGAGAAAAAAGACACTGTTGACCTTCCCAGTCAGACCAGGATGAATCTACATCTGCAGAAGGTCACTAGAGGAAGCAGGTGATGGGGGACATGAGGAAGCCTTTGGAGGCCTTTCCAGGCTCTAGACACTTGCAGCAGGCAGCTTCAGTGACGCCACTGCTTCCACACAAGGGAAGCTCTTTCTCTGAGGGAAACTCACCAATTTCAATCACACTGTCATCATCCAAGATGTGGTGAAAGGCGAGAACTCTGAGAGAGGAAAGCTGCAGGCACTGCTGGACAATCAGTTTGGCCACTTGGTGAGTCCCGTCCCCAGAGGGAAGGAGCAGTTCCTCCAGGTTCCTGAGAGAACCCAGAGCCTGGGCTGTGGGAGACACAAGACAACCATCCTCATGAGTTGTTCCATTGTGAGCAGCTTGTGACTGACACAGTCTGTAGTCTAGGGGGCCCCACCTAGCAGAGTCCCTCCTCATCACTGTCCTCTCCAAGGGCAGGAGAAAGGGTCAGCATTCAGCTGCTCCCTGCTGCTCCCTGCTGCTGCCTCCTCCATCCTCCCACAACATGTCTCTTTATCCAAATGCAGGCTGCCTCTCCCTCTCTACTCTGTCTTCTGAATTGGGGTCCTCACTGAAGGTCATTCTCTTAACTGCACAGTGCCTTCAGACCCCTCCCTTCCATCTCACCTCCTGCCAGACACTTCTAGGGCATCCACCCTCCTCAGTAAAGCATGGTTCACTACTCTGAGAGCTTTCCACCATCTACCCTAAATATGACATTCTGTAGATCATGTGATCACTAGTCTCTACCCTGTGCCTTTGTAGAAACTAATTAGCAGACTTTGCAATAGGAGCAAATGTTCTAGAACTATCTTTTACCTTCCTCTTTTCAGTTCTGAAATAACACACTTCTTCATAGACTCTTTTTTTTTTTTTTTTTTTTTTTTTTTTTTTTTTTTTAGAAAAGATAGTACTTATTTAGAACTCAAGTTCACAGATTTGTGCGTTGGCTCAGTGATACACACACATACACACATACAAACACACACACAAATACACACACACACACACACAAACATGCACACACAGTTGCTGTCTCTGTAGGAAACTCAGGCTTTCCTTATGAACAATACAGTCTGAAAAACATCATCAAGATACTGCTCTGTATGACACATCTGCAGTCTCCCTTTTCATTTTATTTAATCTGTTAAGAGTAATTCCCCAATTGAGGAGATAGAGAAATTACCCAAGGAGCTGAAGGGGTTTGCAGTGCCATAGGAGGACCATTATGAATCACTCAGTACTCCACAGAGCTCCCAGGGACAAAACCATCAACCAAAGTGTACACATGGTGTTACCCATGGCTCCAGACAAATAGACAACAGAGGTTGACCTTGTTGGACATCAAAGGGAGGGGAGGCCCTGGTCCTGGGAAGGCTTGATGCTGCAGTGTAGGGGGGTACCAGGACAGGGAAGTGGGAGTGGTAGGAACCAGGAAAGGGGACAACATTTGAAATGTAAATAAAGAATATATCTAATAATAAAGTAATTTCCATGCAAACTCATTACTTTCTCAATAATTTGTGTCTCCTGATAGGCTCTGCTAGTGCCTGACAAATACAGAGGTGGATGCTCTCAGCCAACCAATGGAATGAGCACAGAGTCCCCAATGGAGGAGCTAGAGTAAGAACCCAAGGAGCTGAAGGGATTTGCATCATCATAGAAGGAACAACGATATGAACCAACCAGTACCCCAGAGCTCCCAGGGACTAAGCCACCATGAAGGGACCTGTGGTTCCAGCCACATAGGTGGCAGAGGATGGCCTTGTCAGACATCAGTGAGAGGAGACGTCCTCAGTGTGGGATCATATGAGACATTCATGTCCTCTGTAAAGTAATGCTGAGAACACTCTGAGCATGTGGGATGAAGCAGAGTTAATGCCAGTCCATGAGAACAGCTAAAATGAACTTAAAGACTCACAGACAATAACCCAGCCTTTGTAGCCAGAGGCAGGATCTTAGGGGCTTGAATTATGTTCAAAGTCAGGAGAAGTCATTTTGCTCACTTGGGAAAAAACCTGCTGTGATCTGCTATTGGGTCGTCACCTTCCTCCCACTTCTCCATACATCTTCCACAGGAAAAACACTGGACAATGTTTTGCCTACAAAAGGAAAGGGGTCAGTTCAACAGCACATACCACTGCAAAATCACAAGAAAATAACTCCAGATTATACAGTAAAATCCTATTTTTATCTGCAGTTGGATTGTGTGGTCAAGTCATTCAAGAGAACAAGTCATTGTGTGTCATTGTGTGGCCAAGTCATTCAGGAGTTCACACAGGACTCTTGATCCTTCACTGGGCTGGTCATTTCTTTGATAAAACCTTTCCCATACCCATTGTCCTGAAATATTTGCCATCAGAATCTGGAACAGTAGCTAGATGAGAGCAGAGATTTCTGTCTGTTCTGGACACTAATGACATAGTGGACATTCACAGACATAGGCATCCAAAACGCAATTGCTTACTAAGTAAATCACACAGAATATATTTGACGATCATGTGCAAAACACAGGAGCAAACATAGGAGCTTTTATGCCAGTGAGATCATGAAGAACCACTTGTCTCTCCTCATATTATTGCCAGGTATACTCCATAGGAAATAAGAGCACATCGCTCATGAGACTGTATTCTGAGGAAGGAATTCTAATGTGCCAGGGCCAAGGGATCCAACTGGAAATAGAAGATCCACCATCTTGCACTCTTGAACAATGGAGGCGTTGTTCAAGCAGAGAACAGCTTCCTTGTCAGCCTGGTCAAAGCTCCTGGGGTCTAGAGTTTACAGCTTGTCTAGAGTGGGGAGTTGAAAAAGAAAAGGTTGAGTGAGTGTGAGGAGAGAGAACCTTGAGGGAGCCATCTCCCCAGCCCTGGGGAACCCCAACTCTTTAAAAGGGCACTTTTCTTCCTCGGAAAACAGCATATTTCTTAGAAACTTTTAAACGTAGATATGCCCATATAAGTTCTGATTGAAGAAATATTAGGGAGCAGGGGAGGTGATTTACTCTATACAGTAATCCCCCAGAATACAGTCTAGACCTCAGCTGAGCACCAAGGGAGTTATGGAAAAGTGGAGGTCTTAAAGGGCAGCAAAGGGATCTATTAGGAATGATGGGGATTAGAATATCTAATAGACAGGAAATACTGACCCACTTGTGTAGAAAAGGCCTGCTCTGACCAGAACTTCAACTGCTACAGGTGATTCTTGGGGCCAGTCCTTAAACGTGTCCATTCGTAGTTCTTCATTAGCAAAAAGACACTGTCATTTCAGTAAGCTTGGGAAAAAGGATGCAGGTGAGACCAGTAGGCTTTGATGCTAAAGTTCAAGTTCTCTCTCTTTCTCTCTCCCCCTCTCCCTCCCTTGCCCCCCCCCTCTCTCTCTCTCTCTGTGTGTGTGTGTAATAATCTGACGACCTGTGCTTTTGTTACCTTTGCGGATGGTTAGAAAAGCAGAAAGGAGACAGCTCTCCATACCCAGATAGCACTAGAAGAGAGCTGGTCTGCCAGGAGTGCCAACACACCTGTGAGCACAGGTAAGACCACCTGTTCAATTCCTTGCCCAAGAAGGACCTGCCCAGAGCCATCAGGACACAGAAACTAAGGAACAGCCGGGGACAGGATCCTTCCAGTGTCCATCTACACCCCGGAGCTGACCCTGTGCCCCAGTTCCCTTACCCAAATTCCTCCTGGAGAAAACTGGTCTCCCAGGAGTACTGATACACAGGCTTGCAGGAGGGACAAGCCACAGTCAGAAACAGCAAGACCACCTAACACCAGAGATAATCAGATGGTGAGAGGCAAGGGCGAAAACATTTGCAACAGAAACTAAGGCTACGTGGCATCATCAAACCCAGTTTTCCCAACACAGCAAGCCCTGGATACCACAACACACCAGCAAAGCAAGACTCTGATTTAAAATCGCATCTCATGATGATGATAGAGAACTTTAAGAAAGACATAAATAACTCCCTTAAAGAAACACAGGTAAGTTTTCCTCTTAGCACTGCTTTCATTGTGTCCCATAGATTTGGGTATTTTGTGCATACATTTTTATTGAATTCTAAAAAGTCTTTGATTTCTTTCTTTAATTGACAAATGGGACCTCAGAAATTACAAAGTTTCTGTAAGGCAAAGGACACCACCAAAAGGACAAATCAGCAACCAACAAATTGGGAAAAGATCTTCACCAACCCTACATCTGACAGAGGGCTAATATCCGATATATACAAAGAAATCAAGAAGTTAGACCCCAGAAAACCAAATAACCCTATTAAAAATGGGGTACAGAGCTAAACAAAGAATTTTCACCTGAAGAACTTTGGATGGCTGAGAAGCATCTTAAAAATGTTCAACATCATTAGTCATTAGGGAAATGCAAATCAAAGCAACCCCGAGATTTCACCTCATACCAGTCAGAATGGCTAAGATTAAAAACTCAGGAGACAGCAGGTGTTGGCGAGGATGTGGAGAAAGAGGAACACTCCTTCACTGCTGGTGGGTTGGAAATTGGTACAATCACTCTGGAAATCATTCTGGCGGTTCCTCAGAAAACTGGACACATCACTTCCGGAGGACCCTGCTATACCACTCCTGGGCATATATCCAGAGGATTCCCCAGCATGTAATAAGAATACATGCTCCACTATGTTCATAGCAGCCCTATTTATAATAGTCAGAAGCTGGAAAGTACCCAGATGTCCCTCAACAGAGGAATGGATACAAAAAAATGTGGTATATATACACAATGGAGTACTATTCAGCCATTAGAAACAATGAATTCATGAAATTCTTAGACAAATGGATGGAGCTGGAGAACATTATACTAAGTGCGGTAACCCAGACTCAGAAGATCAATCATGGTATGCACTCACTGATAAGTGGATATTAACCTAGAAACTTGGAATACCCAAGACATAATCCACAGATCAAATGATGTCCAAGAAAAACAGAGGAGTGGCCCCTGGTTCTGGAAAGGCTCAGTGCAGCAGTATAGGGCAATACCAGAACAGGGAAGTGGGTAGGGGTGTATGGGGGAACAGGGTAAGGGAAGAGGGCTTATGGGACTTTTGGGGAGTGAGGAGCCAGGAAAGGGGAAATCATTTGAAATGTAAATTAAAAATATATCAAATAAAAAATAAAACAAAAAACAACAAAAAAAGAAAACCCAAAATATTCTTAATGGAAAACACCTATGTTTGGAAAGTGTGTATTTTAAACAAAGGTTAAAAACAACAAAATTTGGAAAAAAAAGAAACACAGGTAAACAGGTAAAAGCCCTAAGGAAGAAACACAAAAATCCCTTAAGGAATTACAAGAAAACACAACCAAACAGGTGAAGGAATTGAACAAAATCATCTAGGATCTAAACATAGAACTAGAATAAAGTAATCATAAAGGGAGACATCCCTGGAGATGAAAACCTAGGAAAGTGATCAGGAGTCATAGCCAGAAGCATCACCAACAGAATACAAGAGATAGAAGAGAGAGTCTCAGGTGCAGAAGACACCATAGAAAACATTGACACAACAGTCAAGGAAAATGCAAAATTCAAAAAGCTCCTAACTGAAAACATCCAGGAAATCCAGGACATAATGAGAAGACCAAACCTAAGGATAATAGGTATAGGAGAGAGTTAAGATTCCCAACTTAAAGGGCCAGAAAATACCTTCAATAAAATTATAGAAAACTTCCCTAATCTAAAGAAAGAGATGTCTACAAACATACAAGAAGCCTACAGCACTCAAATAGACTGAACCAGAAAAGAAGGACGTCTCCCGGAACTGGTTGTGGAACTCACGGCTAGAGCAAACATATTGAGCTGTAGTTCTCATGGCAATTTATCTCTTTGTTTTCTTTTTATTCCTTTTCTTATTTTCACATTCCTGGTAGCCTAGGCCAAGATCTTAAGTGAGAATATTGGGTAAGAAACCATCCCTTGAGATGGGGTCGCTAACATGACCTTATCTCTGGGGAAAACCAATACTTTTCTTTATTAATCATTTACAACAATAAAATTTCATATGGCTACAGTTGTGTCTTGGAGGTGGGTTTTGGTATATGGTAAAGAATTAAAATAATTTAAATTTATGCTTTGAAAATTTATAAAACATCAGGCATTAGATGTTAAACAATTATTGACCACATTAGATGTATTAACCTGCTCTTGGAAATATGTCACTAGCCTTGGGCGACTGCTCCACTGAGTACATCCTTTCAGAGTTGTTATATTTGGATGATTTATATTGATAATGATGTTACCTGTTCTGTTTGTGATTCACTGAATACATCTTTTTAGAGTTGTGATGTTTGCTTGATTTTTGTGCTTTTCTGTGCCAAATGATAATGATGGTATTTGTGATTGCTTCACTGAATATAGTTTCTCAGAGTTGTAATATTTGTTTTCTTAATGCACAAAAACCCTTGATTGAGAGCTGCAAAATACACTCAGATTCAAACTGCCTCTGTGTTTGTTCCTGTTTGTCACCACCAAATCCTTACCCACCTGGACTTCGAGGACCCTCATCCTAGGGACCCCCATATCCAACTGGGTGGTCCGTGGCAGGGAGATTGTGGAGGGGAAACTTGGAATGGGGGTAACATTTGAAATGTAAATAATAAAAATAACCAATACAAAATAGGAAAAAAAAGACAAAAGGGAATATAATATACTTTAAAATAAAAGAAAAAAGAAAAAAAAAAGAAAAGCAGGAAGAAATAAATTCCCAAGAGCGACTATGTTATAACTGCTGGGACAGAGAGGCAAAGACTGGGGCACTCCACACTTTCTATCCACTTCTGTATATGATTCATGTTTTAGAATGCAATGCGGGATTCATTCTCTCTGGGGCCTGGGGAGATGGCTCAGGGCTTAAGAGCACTGAAGACTCTTACAGAGTATGGGGTTCAATTCTTAGCTTTTAAAACTTATATGGTACATGATATACAAAAATAAAAGTAAATATTCATTAAGAGTTATTCATTTCCATGTTACTTTTCAAAACTTTGTAAAACTTCAGGCCTAGTTGTTCTCATGAATCTGCAAAGTATTTTGTTTTAAATTAAAGCAGATAGAAATTTAATTTTAACATTGTTTTAATCAAGTAATGTAGCTGTTTGAAGCAGGAAACTTTTTAAGACACCTGAATAGAGCAATGAAGGATTACTCTTATCAGGTTAACCTCCATGAATAAAATCCAGAATGTGTGAAGTTTGAATCCTGTTGGTTTGGCACCAGAATGAACAGAAGCCCAAGACCCTCCTAAGTCTCTCATACCTGACTGTTTCCCATTTCCCTTTAAAGCAACAACTCTAAGACAAAATCTTGCCAACCTGAGGTTGAATGTGCTGATCTACTTGAGAATCTCAATAAGGATGGCAAATGGATGGGCTGGCCATGCACAGATCTTCAAAGAATAAAGATAACCTGAAACCTGGGGTTGTGTGTTGTGGGTTGCCCTGATGCTGGTTGTATTTTGATGTTAATTCTGCTTGCTCAAGAATGCTTCCCCACTCCCACAAGCAGTTGATCTCTTACTCAGGTGATCTCAGGTGAACCTTCTCCCTACTGGTCTATATATACATAAAACATATATATACACACACACATAAAACATATATATACATAAAACACACATATATACATAAAACATATATATACATAAAGCATATATACATAAAACATATATATACATAAAACATATATATATACAAAACATATATATACATAAAACATATATATACACAAAACATATATATATACATAAAACATATATACATAAAACATATATATACATAAAACATATACATAAACCATATATACATAAAACATATATATACACAAAACACATATATATACATAAAGCATATATATATACACAAAAATATATATACATAAAGCACATATACATAAAACGTATATACATAAAACATATATACATAAAACATATATACATAAAACATATCTACATACATAAAACATATATATACATAAAACACACACACACACATATATGTGTGTGTGTGTGTGTATGTGTACTGTACTTGTCTTCAGACACACCAGGAGAGGGCATCAGATCCCAGTACAGGTGGTTGTGAGCTACCATATGGTTGCTGGGAATTGAAAACAGGACCTCTGGGAGAGCAGTCATTACTCTTAACCACTGAGCATTCTCTCTAGCACTTGGAAAATTTTTTATTCAATGTAAAACAACAGTGAGTGTTATATACCTGTAGTCAAGTGGAAATCACAGACAGGGTCACTCATACAAAGCACCCAGCTCAAAAACAGAACTAGATTGCATACTGCAGATGCATTTAAATTAATGCAGAATTAAGACACAGAGGAGCAAACTTCAGAGGCACATACCAATTGAACAATATGCTATCTAAGGAAACTTCACCAAGCTTTTTTTTCCCCCCTGAGGAAGAGCCCTCTTCCCCGATTTTTCACAAGAAGTTCTCAGCAAAAGGCAGGCAGAACCAGCCCAAAGCCAGCCAGGAAAAACAACAGCAACAACAACAACAAAACAACTAGAAGTGATTCTAGCTTAGCAAGACAATGGCCTAACCCTCCCATACTCTGTGAGTAAGAGGCAGAAGGAGAAAGGAGAAAGGAGAAAGGAAGAAAGTCACAGAAACCATGAGAAAACAATGGGGGCTGGAGAGGTGGCTCAGATGCTAAGAGCACCAACTGCTCTCCCAGAGATGCTGAGTTCAATTTCCAGCAACCACAAGGTGGCTCACAACCATCTGCAATGGGATCTGATACCCTCTTCTGGTGTGCCTGAAGACAGCTACAATATTCTCTTTTACATAAAACAAACAAACCTTAAAAACAAACAAACAGCTCACCTCACCTCAGACATTAGGCAGTAAAAAGATTTTGGAAAAAGTTGGCTGTTGTAAATTACCGTTACATGAACACATTCCTTGTAGCTTTGAATATATTGGGCAATTTCCTCTGAGGATTTCTTACTTTGAAGAAATTCACATCTGTAATAAAAAACACAATTTCCCAGTAGTATGTTAGACATGCCTTCTATCACAATGTATATTTTAATGTGTTGATCATTTTTGAACATTTTTAGTTTTAAAACTTTTTATATGATATATTCTTGTTAACTTTTTATTGATTCTTTGTGAACATTGTATCATGCACCCCAATCCCACTTATGTCCCTATCCCTTTGTATCTTCCCTTGCAACTGCCCTTCCTAGAGAAAATCAAAAAATAAAATGAAAACTAAAACACCCAAATCTTGCTGTGGGAGCTGTAGTGTGTCACAGTGAGCCCCACAGTATTCCCTTTTGTCCCCACATCTTTACTTGTAAATGTTCATTGTAAGGAGTCATTGGTCTGTTTCAAGATTTCTCTCTACTGCAACACTGTTGAGTACTAGATCCTCACCGGGACTCTTCTAGGATAGTGTGGTATTGCCCTGTGTTGTCCATGCTGCCCAGATTAGGAGTGGGGCCAGCTCTCCAGCCTGCCCCAGGCAGCAAGGATGGGAGGGGCATCTTGCCTGAGACCTCCACACTACCACATGGCCGGAGAGGGGGTGAGGCCAGCTCTCCCTAGCTCATGCCCTTGGGACTGGCTCATCTGCAACCCATGAAACCATGGCCAGCTCTACTGTGCTTCCTGAGAGAGGTGCTTCCGGGCTGCTCTCCCCAGTGCTGCAGCCAGTTAGAGACAAGGATGGCTCTCTCAAGTGCAGCAGTCAGTGAGATATGGGGCCAGTTCTGCACGGCCCTCAGACACCAAATGGCTCCAGGCTGCAGCCAAGACCAGGTATGTCTACATGGCCTTTAATGGTAACAGACTCCCTGCTGTTCCAGGGCCAGGAACTCAGACATGGCCCTCAGCAGCAGTGTGGGCCCGGACCTCACCACTGTCTCAGGTGACATGACCTGATCTAGGAAGGGACATAGAACTAGATTATGTGTGCTTGGAAGTGGGGGGTATCAGGTAGGCAAGAATATTGTGTCACTGTGTCAATAAAATGAAATGATTTGAGGTTAAAAATCATGAGGGGAGAGTGATCAGGAAAATGCCCTCCTATGTAGGCCTGTGGCTTCCTAAGCCCACACATGTACACACACATATACTCTACATACAAACACACACTAGCTTCATCACACACACCAACACAAATCTATATAAGATATTATCTAAAGTGGGGGGAGCTGTTTAATTTCAAGTGATTCAGAATTTTCACAATATGACAAAGTCTTGCTTGAAAAGTTCTAGAGTTATCCTAATGTGGGTAAGGGAAAGTTATAAATGTCAAAGGGAAACTCCAATAATGTGACTCTTTGGTCTCTAGTTTTGTTTTGCGTTTTGAAAACCTGACCATGAGGGCTGGAGACATGACTCAGAAGTTAAGAACACTGGTTGTTCTTCCAGAGGACCTGGGTTCAATTCCCAGACACCACATGGCAGCTCACACCAATCTCTAAGTCCAATTCCAGGGCTTCTAACACCCCAACACAGGCATGTGGGTAAGACGCTAATGGACATAAAATTAAACAAACAAGCAAACAAACTAACAAACCAAAACCATGAAATTGGCTAAAACCATGAAATTGACTTTCATGGTTTAGGGCAATGGCTGTTTTTCCAGTGGAACTGAGTTGGAGTCTAAAAATCCATATAACAGCTCACAGTCATCTGTAACACCATATGCAGGAGCTCTGATGCCCTCTTTTGGGCTCTGTAGTGCACTCTCTCTCTCACACACACACACACACACACACACACACACACACACACATCATCCCCCCACAAGGCACTCGTGCATGCTTTTGTACACACACAGAGCATATATATGTACATATATAATAAAATGGAATAAATCATTTAAAACATTTATTTAAGCTGAATACTTCAAGAACAAATCATTTGAAGCTTACCTGGGGAACCACTTGGCATGTTCCTTCCAGGGGTCATCTCCTTCTTCCCAGGTTCCCAAGCATCCACCACGGGAGAAATACTGCAGTGTTCCTTTTACCTACAGATACATGAAAGGCTTTGACTGCCCAGCAATGGCACCAGCTGTGTCTAGGAGTTGATCGTACTATCAGAAGAAGACAGATTCCAGCATGCCTGTCCTTTGTAGGGGCTACAGAAGTGCTCTAGCACTCAGCTACACCCTTAGCCCACTGCTGATACATTTAAGGTCTATATTTTACTTTACACAGGCATGTGTGTGTGTGTGTGTGTGTGTGTGTGTGTATAATGCTATACTAAACATATATTAAAGCAGAAGCAAAATTGCTACACTTGAAATTTAATGTACTACATCTTATGTCTAATATAACACAGTTCATCAGTGAGGGTTCATTTAAAAAATAACGCCCACCAAATGGAACCTAAGCTCTAAATACCTCAGAAACACCTCACAAACTGGAATCCACTTACCTGTAAAGACAAAGACAGCTGCTGAGAGTACATGTGGTGATGTCCCATGGACACAAAACAGCCAGTCCTCAAAGGACTCCAGTCTGGCCTCCTCCTCAGGTTACCTTGCTTTGTCACCTCTCAGCGTCTTCTCTGGACTCTTCACCCGGATGTCATACTTGCCAATGTTACCAAGATCTTTGCCCAGAAGGAACTCACATTCTGGATGCAGTTTCCTGTGGCTCTCTATGGGGAGTTTCCTGAGACTCGTACCAAAGAGGATTACACTACAGCAAAAGCACTGGACCCCATGTTTCACCCCAGTGTGGTAAAACCCAGCAGCTGCCATCTCCTGTGGAGTCCATGATCTGAATCCACAAAAGTCTTTAGTCATTTGGCTTCACTGCGCGTCTGTCTGTGAGTTAAAAACCTTTCTTCATTTTCATCCGTTTTTTATGCCTTTCTTTGTCTTGGGTCTTTGCCAGCTGAACTGCATCCACCCTGAGATGAGCAGAGAGTTCAGGGAGAAATTCGTAATCAAACTCAGAAACTCGATCCTTGGGGGCTTCCCCATGCACCTCCATTTTCTAAGGGGGAAAGATGAGCGGTTGTTGGAGGTTAGAGGTAGTTTTCATGTTCTTATGATGAGAACCATTACCAAAGCTTCACAGGGGCGGGGGTAGGATTTACTTCTGCTCCCAGGCGTGGTTTATCTGCAAGGGAAGTCAAGGCTGGAAGAACTGGAGACAAGAGCTAGTGCAGAGATAGTGGAGGGATGCTGCTCACGGGCTTACTCTCTGTGGTTTCTTACCTTGCATTCTTTCTGTTTTTAACTATCTATTTATTTTGTTTTTTCAAGGCAAGGTTTCTTTGTGTAGCCCTGGAGGGAGGTGATTGGAGAATGGATGGAGAGAAGAAGGTTTATGGGACATATGGGGAGGGGGGATCTGGGAAAGGGGAAATCATTTGGAATGTAAACAAAGAATATAGAAAATAAAAATATTAAAATGAAAAAAAGAGAAAATTATCTTCTATTATTTACTTAATAATTCTTCATTGTTTCTCTCTGGCGTTTCCATCTTCTAAATGGGAATTTAGTTGGTCAGTTATCGTCTCACCTCTTTGTTTCTCACATATTTTTAATGTTTTACTAATCTCGAGTATGCTAGACAAGTGCTCCTCCACTGAGACACATCTCGCAGCCTTGCTATTTATATATTTCTACATAGTTGCTGAAGCTGGCTTAGAACTTGCTATGCACCCTAATAAGACCTTGAAATTGCAGTCCTACCTCATCTTTCTGAGTTTCTGACATTATAATATGTATCACAATACTCCCCTCCTGATAATATGTATATAATCTGATTAAACGTACACACACACATATACACACACATATATACATATACATATATAATGTGATTACACACACACACACACACACACACAATTGTTAAGGCCTAGGTAAAATATTATGGCCTAGAGAGAATGTCTAGTTAAAATGTTAAGGCCTAGGTAACTGTTACATGAATAGCCTGGCATTTTGTACTTTTACTAATATTATAAGGAAACTTTCTTATATGTTGTATCTACTGTCACTAGGAAACTTTCTCATGCCCAAGTTGATTAGATATTCTGTTGTGTTTTGTGCCCTTAGAAACTAATCATGATAGAAGTCAGAAAAATGTCTTTGTGTAGTTACCCACAATAAGCTTGGACACAATCCAACCACCAAGCAGCACTTTCTGCACCTATGTATAAGCTTTTATGTGTAAAGTGCTTCTGGGGTGGACCCCAACATAACAGAGACACCTGCACCAATATAAAAAACTATTCAGAATAAGAATTCTATTGTGTAGTGGTTGAGTAAAGTTTAAGTTCTCAAGACCTCCTTGGAAACTGGCATCCTACTAACATGGCAGAAAAAGATATGTACATGGGCAACTGACATCCCGGCTGGCAAATTAAGACATTAATGTTAGGCAAGGCAAACCACAGTTGCATGCCCCAACCAATGGGGGCGGGATTAAGTATACAACAAAGATATATTCCTAAAGAGAACCCCTTATCCCTAAATCCTGATTGGTGGAATGACTTGGCACAAGCAGATGTTTGTAGAGCACAGGCTTAAAAAGCCCTATAGGACCTTAACTCAGGGTCACAGTTAAGTTCCCTAGCCTGAATCATGTCCCTCATCTTGGGGCGTGGAAGTCAACCCTAGTTGCCCGAGATCAGTGTCTGAGTGGTTTGTGCAGCAATTCCCAGACCTCAACAACAATCACACACACACACACACACACACACACACACACACACACACACACACACAAAAGAGAGAGAGAGAGAGAGAGAGAGAGAGAGAGAGAGAGAGAGAGAGAGAGAGAGAGAGAGCGAGAGAGAGAGAGAGATTTAATAAAGTAACTTATAGGCTTTGGTCTGTGTAGCCCCCAAATGGCTATCTTCCAATGGAAATGCAGAAAATCTGCTATTTTTTTCAGTTCATAAGACTAGATGTTTCAGTAGATTCACTCTTGTGCTGAAGTCACAGGTCATTCCTAGAGATCTATCTGCTAGTCTTCAGTCTGTTGTATCGATCTGTGGAGAAGTAGGTTCTAATACCATGCTGAGGCATGCCTCAGCAACAGGACATATGAACTTTCCAATTAGAGTGAGGGCAAGCAGGTAAAAGGCAAAGGAGTCCTTCTTCCATGTCCTTTTATGTTAGCTGCCACTAGAAATTTTCAGATTTAGAGTGAGTCTTCTGACCTCAAATTATCTGGATTGAAGGTGGATCTTCTTGTTTCAAAGAATCCAATCAAGAAAATCTTCCTCTGACCAGCTGCTTGGGGTTTGGTTTATCCAGATGTACTCAAGTTGATAACCAAAATTTTATACCAGAGGACTTGAACTTGATATGGAGTTTCTTGAATTCCTAATCTTTCTCCCTTCCTAGGATTACCCACTTCCAGGCATCCACTACAACTGGCTTCTAATAATGTTTTTAGATTTTGGTAAGTTAATTTCCCATAATTCTTTCTTATTCCCTGACTCTTCCTTAGTTATATAACATATAATCTGTTTGTGCATATATGGAGGTACACGTGTTAACACATGCATGTAGAGGCAAGGGGTGGACCATGGGTGCCTTTCTTGACCACTTTTCATCGATTCTGTGAGACAGGGTATCTCACTGAACTGGAGTTAACCATCTCAGCTAAACCCACTGACCACATGCTCAAAGGATCAGCCTGTCTTTACCTCCCCAGTGGTATGACACTGGCATAATATCCTTCTCCATTTTCTTCATGGGTTCTGGGATCCAAACTCAGGACCTCATGCTTGCGTCGCAAGCATTTTACAGAATAAGGCACGTCCTCAACCCATTATCTAACTCTTTCTAGCTGGTACCATCTTCTTGATTCACAGCACATTCTAAGAAGTTATAAAACTATTAACCAAAGGTCCTAAAAAAGGGACTAACGATTTACTATAGCTATGAAGACAGAAGCTAAAATATTGACTGTGTTTATCTATACAAAACGTCACTGATTACTTAGTCACAAAAGTTTTGGTTTTTAACTCTTCATGAACCTGTAGAGCTGTGACAGATGATGAATATTTTGCCAGATAGTTACTCCTAAAGGGTATGCACATAAACATTCTCTGTTGTAAACTTCATTTTCAACTTATTATTTGAATTTATGTGTAAGCTTGTGATGAACTTTTTACCAGGTGATCATGTATTCTGAAAGTTGTGTAAGGGCTGAGGACAAAGAGAAGAGCACCCCTTAACCCCCTCTTCTTAGAACCCCTTAGCCTCTTTCTCTTATAAGCCCTTTCCCTCTACTTTGTAAAGACAACTTAGAAATAAAGTTCTCAAAGTGTCCCCTTTTCTTCCTGAGACTTCAACTAGCAAGCTGGAAGTTAGAGAGAGCTGCTTAGTTCCTGCAGAGATAGGACAAAGGCTGCTTTCCTTAATTCCCTGCTGTTTTAGGCTAATTTCAGAGACTGCAGTTTCTGGCCTCAGAGGAACTCAGACTGGCAGGTCAGCTACTGCAGCAAAGTGACTTAGACATAAGACAGGTAAACATTTTATTATCAAACAGCAACTCTAAATATCTCACTCCTGCAGATGCTTTCCCCTGTCAGCTTACCTTCAAGAGAAAACCATAAAGAACATTTGGGGTCTCCCCTCCCCCCGCAGGATGGCACTAGAAATGATCGTCCTGAGTGAGGTAACCCAGACTCAAAAGGACAAATACATCATGTTTTCTCGGATATGTGGGTATTAGCTTTTAAGCTTTACATAGTCAAGCTTCAATCTAAAACAATCACAGAACTTAGGTAGGTAGTAAGTGACCAGGGCAGAGGAGGGATCTTCCAAGGAAGGAGAAATAGAATACAGTGTGACAAAGAGATAAAGGGCAGGGCGAGGGTAGAATCAATGGATGAAATGTGGACGGATGAGAGGGGAAAGGGAACAGGATCAAGTATTGGGGGGCAGGAGAGAAGTCAAGAGGGCCAGGAGAATAAATGGAAATATGCAGCTTCTAGGGGTGGGTGGTGCGAGGACCCTCTAGAAACCACCAGTGACCTGGAGGTGAGAGACTCTCAGGACTCAATAGGGGTGACCTTTGCCAAAATGCTCAGCAGTGAGGAGCGAGAACTCAAAGAGTCCACCTCCAGTAGATACACAGGACTTCAAGTGGAGGGATATGGTTATCAACCTGCATTCAGAATTTCTGACCCAGAGTTGCTTTTGTCTAAAAGAACTTCAGGGACAAAAATGGAGAAGAGATTGAAGGAAAGGCAGTCCAGTGGCCATCCCAACTTCAGATTATTGCTTCTCATAAGTAGCTAGATTTGCTTATAACAACTGCAACCTAGCCCAATCCAGACAGCCCACTGCAGGCCACTCTTCACACTACTTTCCTTGAAAGGATTTTTCTTATTCAAGTTTGTCTTTGGGGACACTTTTTGTTGTTCCCTCTGTTTCAGAAGTGTGGTTTTATATTTGAAGACAGAATATCATTGCATATTTCATAAAGGCCTCCATCTTGTGATATTCATCTGCCTCAACTGAGGAGTCAGCTTGACTCCATTTTGTAATCAGGAGACATTTTGATACTTCAGTTAAGTTCTGATTCCTGGAACCTGACCTACTTTGAAGGAGTCCGATCTACTTGGGATTTAACAGTAATCCACCCCACCTCCTGCCCTTAGTCACTTGAAATGTTCTGTACCCATTGTTCAAAGAACAATGTTACTGATGCATTGTTGTGAATAGATGCCTTGACCACAGCAAGTCTATAAAGAAAATTATTTAATTGGGGCTGGCTTTCAGTGCAGAGGCATAGTCCGTTATTGATACGGCAGGATGCAAGCACACATGGTGGTGGAGAAGGAGCTGAGAACTCTTCTTATGGATAGACTGGCAGCAAAAGGAGAGTGACACTGTGCCTGGCTTGAGTTTCTGAAACATCAAAGTCCACGCCTAGTGACACACCTCGTCAAGAAAGGCCACACCTTCTAACAGTGCCTAATAGATGACACAGTGGTAAAACTCTTGCAGTCCAAGCATGAGGACCTTGAGTCCAGATCTCCAGCATTCACATAAGAAGTTGGATGTGGTTACATACACGTGCAACAAACAGAGCTTGGGGGTGGAGAGGGCAGAGACAGAATGATCTCTGGGAGTTGCTGGCCACCCATTTTTTCTTTTAAAGGCAAGCTTGTTTTTTAAAATGAGAGATTCTATCTCATGGAAATGAAGCAGGGTCCATAGAGAAGTCTACACCTGAACTTGACTTCTGGTAAGTATGTATCTGTGCACATATTTCTGTGTTTGTGTGTGTGTGTGTGCTAATATACAAACAATTCGAAATTTGGTTGATTTTGGGTGAGTTATAAAAACGAGAGATTTACTTTAGGTCATAGATCTGTCTTTAAAAGAAAGTCACGGTCAGTGTGCTCTGGTGAGTCCAGCAGGCCCCATTGGGAGCCTTCAGGTGTCTGCTTCGGGATCTGAACAGCCTGGGCCACAGCACGCTGTCTCCAGGAAGTGCAAGAGGCCCGGTGTGCACCCAGAGGGAGACTGGGAGCACACAGCTTGCTCCAGTGGGTCAGCACCACAGAGCTTAGGTTCCAGTCCTGAGGCCTCTGGTGGGAGCATTCAGATCTCTGCATCAGGATCCAGAACAGCCTGGGTCTCAACACCACATCTCCAGGTCCTGCAAGAGGCCAAGGGGCACCCGGGAGGCGGGCTAGGAGGAGTAAAAGTGCTCTGGTGAGTCCAGCAGGCCCCAGTGGGAGCCCAGTGTCTGCTTCAGATATGAACAGCCTGGGCCCCAGCACCCTGTCTCCAGGAAGTACAGGAGGTCAGCGGTGCACCAGAGGCCAGCTGGGAAGAGGCAGCTTGCACTGGTGAGTCCAGCATTGACAAGACCAACTAACACCAGTGAGAACTAGATGGCAAAAGGCAACCGCAGGAACGTCACTAACAGAAATCAAGGCAATATGGCAGCATCTGAACACAATGCTCCTTTAACAGCATGTCCTGGATACCCCATCACACCAGAAAAACAAGATTTGGATTTAAAATCACTGGTCATGATGCTGGTAGAGGAACACATGAAGGACATACTTAACGAAATTCAGGAGAAAATGGATCAAAAGCTAGAAGCCCTTACAAGGAAAACATAAAAATCATTGAAAGAAATTCAGGAGAATACAAAAGCCAATAAGGAGGAATCGCAAAAAACACTTAAAGAAATACAGGAGAACTTTGGTCAACAGGCTGAGGTCATGAAAGAGGAAACACAAAAATCTCTTAAAGAATTACAGGAAAACACAAACAAGAAAGTGAAGGAGCTAAGCAAAACCATCTAGGATCTAAAATCAGAAGTAGAAACAACTAAGAAAACTCAAAGGGAGACAACTTTGGAGATAAAAAACCTTGGGAAGAAATCAGGGGACATAGATGCAAATATCAACAGCAGAATTCAAGAGATAGAAGAAAGAATCTCAGATGCTGAAGATACCATAGAAACTATGACCTCAACAGTTAAAGAAAATGCAAAATAAAAAAAGCTTGTAACCCAAAACATCCAGGAAATCCAGGACACAATGAGAAGACCAAACCTATGGATTATAGGCATAGATGAGAGTGAAGATTTACAACTTAAAGGGCCAGCAAATATCTTCAATAAAATTATGGAAGAAAACTTCCCAAACCTAAAGAGAGAGAAGCCCATGAATATACAAGAAGCCTACAGAACTCCAAACAGACTGGGCCAGAACAGAAATACCTCCCATCACATAATAATCAAAACCCCAAATGTACTAAACAAAGAAAGAATATTAAAGGCAGTAAGAGAAAAAAGGCCAAGTAACATATAAAGGAAGACCTATCAGAATCACACCAGACTTCTCACCTGAGACTATGAAAGCTAGAAGATCCTGGGCAGATCTCATTCAGACTCTAAAAGAATACAAATGTCAGCCAAAACTACTATACCCAGCAAAACTCTCAATCACCATAGATGGAGAAACTAAGATTTTCCATGACAAAACCAAGTTTACCCAATGTCTATCCACAAACCCAGCCCTACAAAGGATAATAGGAGGAAAACACCAATACAAGGAGGGAAACTTCACCCTGGAAAACGCAAGATAGTAACCTTCTTTCATCAAACCTAAAAGAAGATAACCAATCAAATTTAAAAAATAACAAAGAACCCACACACCTATGGCCACTTGATCCTCGACAAAGAGGCTGAAAACATCCAATGGAAAAAAGATAGCCTTTTCAACAAATGGTGCTGGTTCAACTGGAGGTCAGCATGCAGAAGAATGCGAATTGATCCATCCTTGTCTCCTTGTACTAAGCTCAAATCCAAATGGATCAAGGACCTCCACATAAAGCCAGACACTCTGAAGCTAATAGAAAAGAAACTGGGGAAGACCCTTGAGGACATCGGTACAGGGAGAAAGTTTCTGAACAGAACACCAATAGCGTATGCTCTAAGAGCAAGAATTGACAAATGGGACCTCATAAAATTACAAAGTTTCTGTAAGGCAAAGGACACCATCAAGAGGACAGATCGGCAACCAACAAATTGGGAAAAGATCTTCACCAATCCTACATCAGATAGAGGGCTAATATCCAATATATATAAAGAACTCAAGAAGTTAGACTCCAGAAAACCGAACAACCCTATTAAAAAATGGGGTACAGAGTTAAACAAAGAATTCTCACCTGAAGAACTTCGGATGGCGGAGAAACATCTTAAAAAATGCTCAACTTCATTAGTCATTAGGGAAATGAAAATCAAAACAACCCTAAGATTTCATCTTACACCAGTCAGAATGGCTAAGATTAAAAATTCAGGAGACAGCAGGTGTTGGAGAGGATGTGGAGAAAGAGGAACACTCCTCCACTGCTGGTGGGGTTGCAAATTGGTACAACCACTCTGGAAATCAGTCTGGCGGTTCCTCCGAAAACTGGGCACCTCACTTCCAGAAGATCCTGCTATACCACTCCTGGGCATATATCCAGAGGATTCCCCACCATGTAATAAGGATACATGCTCTACTATGTTCATAGCAGCCCTATTTATAATTGCCAGATGCTGGAAAGAACCCAGGTATCCCTCAACAGAAGAGTGGATGCAAAAAATGTGGTATATCTACACAATGGAGTACTATTCAGCCATTAGAAACAATGAATTCATGAAATTCTTAGGCAAATGGATGGAGCTAGAGAACATCATACTAAGTGAGGTAACCCAGACTCAAAAGGTGAATCATGGTATGCACTCACTAATAAGTGGTTATTAACCTAGAAAACTGGAATACCCAAAACATAATCCACACATCAAATGAGATACAAGAAGAAAGGAGGAGTGGCCCCTGGTTCTGGAAAGACTCAGTGAAACAGTATTCGGCAAAACCAGAACGGGGAAGTGGGAAGGGGTGGGAGGGAGGACAGGGGAAGAGAAGGGGGCTTATGGGACTTTCGGGGAGTGGGGGGGCTAGAAAAGGGGAAATCATTTGAAATGTAAATAAATTATATCTAATAAAAAAAAGACAGGAAGTAATAATGACTATTCCTTAATATCTCTTAACATCAATGGGCTCAATGCCCCAATAAAAAGACATAGACCAACCGACTGGATACGTAAACAGGACCCTACCTTTTGCTGCATACAGGAACCACACCTCAGTGTCAAAGACAAACACTACCTTAGAGTAAAAGGCTAGAAGGCAATTGTGTAAGCAAATGGTCTCAGGAAACAAGCTGGAGTAGCCATTCTAATATCAGATAAAATTGACTTTCAACCCAAAGTCATCAAAAGAGATTCTGAGGGACACTTCTTGCTGGTCAAAGGAAAAATCCACCAAGAAGAACTCTCAATCCTGAACATCTATGCTCCAAATGCAAGGGCACCCTCATTCCTAAAAAAACTTTACTAAAGCTCAAAGCATACATTGCACCTAACACAATAATCGTGGGTGACTTCAACACTGTACTTTCCTCAATGGACCAATCAGGAAAACAGAAACAGAACAGGGACACAGTGAAACTAATTGAAGCTTTGGACCAATTAGATTTAACAGATCTATATAGAACATTTTATCCTAAAGCAAAAGAATATACCTTTTTCTCAGCACTTCATGGTACCTTCTCCAAAATCGACCATATAATTGGTCACAAGACAGACCTCAACAAATATAAGAAGATCGAACTAATCCCATGCCTCTTATCAGATCACTATGGAGTAAAGGTGGTCTTCAATAGCAACAAAAACAACAGAAAACCCACATACACATGGAAACTGAACAACATTCTACTCAATGATACCTTGGTAAAGGAAGAAACAAAGAACGAAATTAAAGACTTTTTAGAACTTAATGAAAATGAAGACACAACATACCCAAATCTATGGGACACAATGAAAGAAGTGCTAAGAGGAAAACTCATAGCCCTGAGTTTCCTCTTCTCTCCAAAAAGAAAATGGAGAGAGCATACACTAACAGCTTAATGACACACCTGAAAGCCCTGGAACAAAAAGAAGCTATTTCACCCAGGAGGAGTAGAAGGCAGGAAATCATCAAACTCAGGGCTGAAATCAATCAAGTAGAAACAAAGAGAACCATACAAAGAATCAACAAAACCAGGAGCTGGTTCTTTGAGAAAATCAACAAGATAGATAAACCCTTAGCCAGACTAACCAAAGGACACAGAGACAGTATCCAGATTAAGAAACTTACAAATGAAAAGGGAGATATAACAACAGAAACTGAGCAAATTCAAAAAATCATTAGATCCTACTACAAAAGCCTATAATCAACACAACTGGAGAATCTGGAGGAAATGGACAGTTTCCTAGACAGATATCCGACACTAAAACTAAATCAGGATCAAATAAATCATCTAAACAGTCCCATAACACCTGAAGAAATAAAAAGGGTCATAGAAAATCTCCCAACCAAAAAAAGCATAGGACCAGATGGCTTCAGTGCAGAGTTCTATCAGACCTTCACAGAAGACCTAACACCAATACTCTTAACTATTCCACAAAATAGAAACAGAAGGAACTCTACCCAACTCGTTCTATGAAGCCACAATTATGCAGATACCAAAACCGCACAAAGATCCAACAAAGAAAGAGAACTCCAGGCCAATTTCCATTATGAATATTGATGCAAAAATACTTAATAAAATTCTTGCCAACCGAATCCAAAAGCACATCAAAACGATCATCCACCACGATCAAGTAGGCTTCATCCCAGGGATGCAGGGATGGTTCAATATAAAGAAATCCATCAATGCCATCCACTACATAAACAAACTCAAAGAAAAAAAACCATATGATCATCTCATTAGATACAGAAAAAGCATTTGACAAAATTCAGCATCCTTTCATGCTAAAAGTCTTGGAAAAAACAGAAATTCAAGGCCCATACCTAAACAAAGTTAAAGCAATATACAGCAAACCGGTAGCCTACATCAAACTAAATGGAGAGAAACTTGAAGCAATCCCACTAAAATCAGGGACTAGACAAGGTTGTCCTCTCCATATCTTTTCAATATAGTACTTGAAGTTCTAGCTAGAGCAATTAGACCTTCCTGTAAAACCAGACACACTGAAACTAATAGAAAAGAAACTGGGGAAGACCCTTGAGGACATGGGCACAGGGGAAATGTTCCTGAACAGATCACCAATAGCTTATGCTGTAAGATCAAGAATTGACAAATGGGACCTCATAAAATTACAAAGTTTCTGTAAGACAAAGGACACTGTTAAAAGGACAAAATGGCAACCATCAAATTGGGAAAGGATATTCACCACTCCTACATCTGATAGAGGGCTAATATCCAATATATACAAAGAACTCAAGAAGTTAGACCACAGGGAACCAAATAACCCTATTAAAAATGGGGTACAGAGCTAAACAAAGAATTTTCACCTGAAGAAATTCGGATGGCCGAGAGGCACCTTAAGAAGCGCTCAACATCATTAGTCATTAGGGAAATGCAAATCAAAATAACCCTGAAATTTCACCTTACACCAGTCAGAATGGCTAAGGTCAAAAACTCAGGAGACAGCAGGTGTTGGTGAGGATGTGGAGAAAGAGGAACACTCCTCCACTGCTGGTGGGGCTGTAAGATGGTACAACCACTTTGGAAATCAGTCTGGTGGTTCCTCAGAAAACTGGACATGACACTTCCGGAGGACCCTGCTATACCTCTCCTGGGCATATCCCCAAGGATTCCCCGGCATGCAATAAAGACACATACTCCATTATGTTCATAGCAGCCTTATTTATAATAGCTAGAAGCTGGAAAGAACCCAGATGTCCCTCAAAGGAGGAATGGATACAGAAAATGTGGTATATTTACACAATGTAATGCTACCCAGCAATTAGAAACAATGAATTCACAAAATTTTTAGGCAAATGGTTTGATATAGAAAATATCATCCTAAGTGAGGTAACCCAATCACAAAAGAATACACATGGAATGCAATCTCTGATAAGTGGATATTAATTAGTCCAGAAGTTCTGAATACCCAAGGCACAAATCGCATAACAAATGACTCCCATGAAGAAGTATGGAGAAGGTCCTGATCCTGGAAAGGATTGATCAAGCATTGGAGGGGAATATAAGGACAGAGAAAAAGGAGGGAGGTGATTGGAGAATGGATGGAGAGAAGAAGGTTTATGGTACAAATGGGGAGGGGGAATTTGGGAAAGGGGAAATCATTTGGAATATAAACAAAGAATATTGAAAATAAAAATATTAAAAAAAGTCGCACAACAGTTGGATTACAGAAGAACCTGACACATAATCACATCAATAAGTTGTGACTCTGAAATGGGAAGCATAGCATTAATTAGAAGCAATACAATATAAGGAGCTCTAAACGTGACATAATGGAGCCTTAAAAGGAAACTGAGGGTTTCCATTAAAGCCTTCAGAGGGGCTTCATTAGAAGGGAGAATGAGAGAATGAGAGTGTGTGTGTAAGGACACAACCTTCATGAGAGGGATGTGGTGGTTTGAATGAGAATGCCCACATAGGCTCATATTTTTGAATACTTGGTCCCCAGTTGATGGAACTGTTTGGGAAGGATTAGAAGGTATTATCTTGCTGGAGGAGAGCATCGCTTGGGGGAATCCCATGAGGTTTCAAAAGCCCGCACTATTCACAGTTAGTTCTCTCTGCCTTGTTCTTATAGCTGCATGTATCTGTGGATATGAGCTCTCTGCTAGTGCTTCAGCAGCAGGACTGCCAGCCTGCCGGCAGCCAGGATCCCTGTCATAATGGTCATGGACTCTAGCACTCTGGAGCTCTAAACTCCAAGTTGCCTTGCTTGTGGTGTTTGAATCAGCAATGAAATAGTAACTAAGACTGGAAGGAGGAAAAACCTCTGCAGAGAGCAGCCTTAATCTGCAGAACAGATCCCTGAGCAGTCTTCCTGAGGAGTCTCAGATCAAACGCCAGAACAAAGGAAAGATCTGACGACTGTCACAACATTTCAGGAGTGTCAGCAAGTTTCACATGTGTTATTAGTTCAGCATAAGGTATGTGACAAGGGGCATGGAAGAGCTAGGTTTCATAAATTGAGAGCTGCCAAATCACAGCATGGATTGCTTCTTATCTCTGTCCGATAGAAAGTTATCTTGAGGTGTGGCCTGATTCAAGCTACTGGATGAGACATTCTGGAACTCAAGTTGAAGGACTGCATCCATGTTGGTAAAAATACTGAGGGTGGTCCAGGCATAACTTTACAGAAGACAAGGAGTATGGTACGTGTGATCTGTGTGTTGGCAGGCTGTGTTTGCTGTGTTTTAGCAAGCCACTAATTTCAATGAGGGCTTTACCTTACAATGTACTTTTCCTAATCACCTTCCAAAAGGCCCACCTCTAAACTCAATAGATTCAGCTTCCACTCCTAGAATCTCAGAAGGGCATTACATGGAACACATGGAGCTTTGGGAAACACAAACTATCTAAACATAGCAAGAGAGAACTTCCCTGGAAAAGGAGAGGACAGCTACAAAGATCTTCAGGCAAGAAGGTACGTGAACTATTCAGGGAACAGAGAGGAAGCCTGTGTAGTCAGAGTAAGAGGAGAAATTAAGGCAAGAACTTAAAGGGGAAGCCAAATTCCAGGCCTGGTGAGTTAACAGCATTCACTTTCAGCATACAGTCCAGTGAAGGATGTAAGGCAGAGGAAGAATATGATTTTGAAGAGGAGCCTCTAACCACATGATGAAAACATGTCATTTCAAAAAAGGAAGTAGGCTAACAAGTCTGTGGGGTGTTGGTTTGTTTCTTGTTGAGACAGGATCTCACTATGCAGCCTCAGAGTGGAGCTCACTACTTAAACCAGGCTGGCCTGTAACTCACCTGAAGCTCCCTCCCCAGAGCTGGAATAAAGGTGTGAGCCACCACACCTGGCCAGATGAGATGGATTTTGCAAGTGGAACTGCTCAATTTGTCAGTAGGTCAGACATGAACTATGAAAGAGAAGAGCTAAGGGTAACTCCAAGGGTTTCACTGAGTACCTGCGAGGGGTGAAGCCGGAGTTTTGGAAGATGAAAGTCTACCTCAGTGACGGGCAAGGTGACGGGTTAATCTTTGGAGATGTGGAGTGTCAGTGTCCACTGGAGTTCTATAAACAGAGTGCAGGGCTAGAGCTGGAGATGGAGGAGGCAGTGTGGACAACGAGCTTAAAACTGTTCAGCTGGATGGGGTGGTCCAGGAAGTGCGCTTACACAGAGATGAAGCCAGGAGAACTCGGATCCCTCAGGGCTTAGAGAAACAGCAGAGGGCGAGCTGGAGTTTTCCGAGGAAAGCAGGAGTCACTGATCCTCTAAGTAAGGGCAGGTGGAGCAGGTGCGCCCTGGAGGCCAGGGATGAGCCGCATCTGACCAGTAGTGAAGTAGAATAAGGTAGAAAAGACCAATTATCAATTAGGGACTTACGGATTCTTGAGTGAAAGTGGCCCTTGTACAGCTGGTTGTGAAGCATCACCTCACCTTGCTCCCTGGCACAGAATGAGTGTGTCGGGTCTGTCTTCTCACCTGAGTCGATACATATTTCGATATTTCTGACTACAAAAGTATTTCATGTGAAATCTGACATTAAACACGATAAACTATCCGCTCCAACAAAGACAGGCTGTCTCTGAGTTTGAGGCCAGCCTTGTCTAGAGAGTGAGTTCCGAAACATCCAGGGACACGCAGAGAGACCCCATCTCAAAAAGCAAAGTGGGGAGAGACACTGTCTTGGAAGCTGGGAACCAAACACAGGTGCTCTGTAAAAGCAACAAGTGTTCTTAACTACTGATCCGCTTGCCAAGGTCATGGATCTTATTTTAGTGAGAATTGTAAAACAAGGAATACTACAGAGGGGGTAGAATGGGAAGTCAGCATACTTTTTCGTTCTTTATTTCTTTATTTCTTTTTTAAAATATATTCTTCATTTACATTTCAAATCTTATACCCTTTCCCGGTGTTCTCCCTCCCCAAAACCCCCAACCCACCCTCCCAACCCGTCTCCAAGAATATGCTCCTCCACCCAACCCACCCCTTGATTTCCCCAGGCAGAGGCATCTATTCAGCCTTCATAGGACCAAGGACTCTCCTCCCACTGATGCCCGACAAGGCATTCCTCTGCCACACTTTCAGCTGGAACCATGTGTACCCTTTGGTTGATGGCTTAGTCCCTGGGAGCCCTGGGACATCTGGTTGGCAGACATTATCATTTTCCCCATGGGACTGCAAACCCTTTCAGCTCCTCCAGTCTGCCCTCCAACTCCTTCACGGGGGACCCCACACTCAGTCCAATGGCTGTCAGCATACTCTCTAGCTTGCTTCCCACATATAATCAATGCTTTAAAAAATTCTTTTATTAGTTGGTTATTTTGTTTATTTACACTTCAATTGTTGTCCCCCTGCCAGGACTCCCCACAACAAACCCTAAATTTTTAAAATTAAATTTAGTTTAATTAAATTAAATAAATAAAATTTATTTTATTTAAAAAATAAATTTAAATATAAAACCCTAACCCCAACCCCAATCCTAACCCTAACAAACCCTAATTTATAAAAATCAATTTAGTTTAATTAAATAAAATAAATGAATTAAATTAAATAAATAAATTTAATTTAAATTTATTTTAAAAAATATTTATGTTAAACCAACACAGGTATAGAGGTAAGACTTTCATATACATATGGAATAATAAATGACTTATAGTCAGGTTAATATATCCATTGATTCATATGTATCTATAAATATTATTTTGAAACTCCCAGCACTCAGGAGGCAGAGGCAGGCAAATCTATGTGAGTTCCAGGCATGCCTGGTCTACATATTCAGTTCCAGGCCATTGAAAGCTACATAGTGAATCCCAGTCTCAAAAACAACAAAAAGGCTGACAGGAGCCTGCTATAGCTGTCACCTAGGAGGCTGTGCCAGTGCGTGACAAATGCAGAGGGGGACATTCTCATCCAACCATTGAACTGAACACAGGGTCCCTAATGGAGGAGCTAGAGAAAGGACACAAGGAGCTGAAGGGGTTTGCAGCACCATAGGAAGAACAACAATATGAACCATCCAGTACTCCAGAGCTCCTAGGGACTAAACCACCAACAAGAGTACACACGGAGGAACTCATGGCTCGAGATGCGTATGCAGCAGAGGATGGCCTTGTTGGACACCAAAGAGAAGAGATGCTCTCGGTCCTGAGAAGGCTAGATGCCCCAGTGTAGGGGAATGCCAGGACACGGAAGCAGGAATGGGTAGATTGGTGAGCAAGGGGAAGGGGATGGGTTAGGGAGTTTTCAGGCGGGGGGGGGGGGACCAGGAAAGGGGGACAACATTTGTAATGTAAATAAAGAATATATCTAATAAAAAAAAAACAACAAAAAGGAAGGAAGAAAGAAAACCTTAAGGACATTACAGCACATGCAAAATTCTCAAAAGTCTCAGAAACAGAAGCAGTGTTCTTTCTCTAAGACCATTTCCCCCTCATTTCCACACTATTTCCATACTCAGTGGATGGGAGACAGAAGGTATAAGCATACAAGACCACAGCAAGGCTGGTGAACATTCAAAAGCCCTGCAAAGACTGGAGTATCTCCTGGAGGGAGTCAGCTGCATCCTGTGGTGAAGTCGACTCGTGCTTCCTCATGCGTGGGATGCCGCAATACTGAAACTGTCTGTTACCTGCTCTGTCAAAGAACAGCTTCAACATCACAGGACAAGATGAGGAGTAGATAAGGCAGCCATCAGTAATTCAGCAGACTTTTCTCTGAGGAAACAAAACTTGATTCATGGAGACCAGCAAAACACTCCTTGAGGCCAGTGAAAAACTCTTTGTGGCCAGTGAGAGATTCCCTGGGGGCCAGCAAAAGGTTACTTGGGGGCCCAAGAAAGAAGAGAAAAAAATTATATATGTAAACACACACACTGGATGATACACACTTCAACAAGTTCTCTCTCTCTCTCTCTCTCTCTCTCTCTCTCTCTCTCTCTCTCTCTCTCTCCCTCTCCCTCTCCCTCTCCCTCTCCCTCTCCCTCTTCCCCCTCCCTCTCCCCCTCCCCCTTCTCTTCCCCCCCACTGTTGTGCCAGGAAATGTTCATGAACCCCAAAAGACAATCAAGGAGTCGATTCTGATGGAAATGCATTAGGGTCTCTTTATTACAAGTTCTAGCTTTAGATCCCCACCAACCCTGACACTGCAGGATGGGAAAGTGGAGCCCTCAGTACAGTTTCAGGCAAGCATTTATAGAGGCAAGAAGGGGCTATCTAGCCTGGTACACATCTGATTTGCTGGCCTTTATGGCCTTTAACATAATCGGCTGGTGCTGGGGGCCAAACCATTAACTTAACTTCTGCTTTCCTCCTGATTGGTGGTTGTTAGAAGGTGAAGTGTCAGGGGTAGGCTTGTAAATTGTGAGTGCAGACTTGTTGGGGGATAACCTGGAAACTGGTTCTAGACACAGGTCTTGTTGGGGAGTTGCCTGGAAACTAGTGCCAGACACAGGTCTTGTTAGGGGTTGCTTGGTGCTAGGTAGCAGTCTATTAGTTAACTTGAATTTAAGTTTAGGTCAGGTTCTCTAAGATGGGACTGAACTCAAAAGATCAGGTCTCTCATGAGCAAGCAACAACTTTATTTTTTCTCCCACAGCTTATGTATCCCAGAAACATCTTTCAAGAAGTATCGAAATTACAACATGACCATATTCTATTTTTCTTCTAGTGAACAATTACAGTGTGTATATGTAAGAGAAATCATGTTCCCCAAGACCATCACATGAACAAATATTTTACATGTTACAAGTGAAAAAACAATTATTCCCAAGAGCCACATGCATTCCCAACTAAGCAACTTGTTATACATTAACAAAACAGCTTAACCTAACTTTTCTAACAACCTACATTTCTATGATCTTTCCAGGGGTGGTGATTGAATCATTGATCTGCTCCAGCAGCAATGCTTGAAGATGATCAAGCACTGTTGTCAGTGCCAATGACACTGCCCAGTGAGGGCTTGTAAGCTCCCTTAGAGTTCTCCTATAACTCACAGATCATGAGGATGCAGTGTGAGGGCAGCAAGCAGAGGAAACCTCTATGACAGCATGAAGTCCGCAGGACCCAGAGTCCTCTCTGAGGCACATCCTTGAGATGGTGCTAACCAGGGGCTGAGTTCCATGAGTTCTAAAGCTGTTTGTTGTTCTTCTCCCACTACCTCAGCATCCATCAAACATTGCTTCCATGTTGTGGATTCTACTTAGACCAAAGTTCTATTCCCAGCTACTGCTTGTTGACCTTGGTGATTGACGGTTCTCTATACAAACTTGACTGAAGCTGTAGTGTTTAGACGGGAGGACCATGTAAGGACTACCAAGGCATACATAGCTCCTAAATTCAATAGTGAGCATGCAGGCTTTTAAAAAAAAGTAGTAATAAATAGTCTACAGTTAGTAAATATTCTTTAATAGGATGATTAGTTATATCTTTAGCTTTGAGACAGGATCTGAACTTCTTGATTCTCACACCTCAGTATCCTAAATGTTGAAAGTACAAGAGTGCAACACCATGTCCAGCTAAAGTGCAAAAAGCCGAGGTATTTCTAACTGTCAGTAGCCTTCAGGAACATGCTTTAGTCCAGGACAACAGGAGAGAATGGGACTATCCATTTCCACAAGATAGTCAAGCGTCTGCACTGAGGGTGTCTTTCCTTCACATCATTAATCACTTTCTTGTCCTCTTCATCCAGGAGCCAACTGAGCATGTGCAGCCTGGTGAGGCTGGGCAGACGGGACATGCACTGACCCAGAGCCTTGACAGTGGTGGCTTGAACTTGAATGCATTCTGGGATATGCCTGCAGATGTTCAACTCTTGCAGGTTAGGCAGGTTGTCCAGGGCTTGAAAGAAATTTCTGTATCCTTCCTCAGTAATTTTGTGATTCACTGAAAGATTTAAGATCTCAAGTTTCTGGAAACCTCCTCTGGTTGCCACCCTGGCTGGAAAACAAAATATTTATGAAAACAGAAACCTGAGGATATCACTAATGTCTTTCCTGGCTCTAGACACTTGGAGCAGGCAGCTTCAATGACACCACTGCTTCCACACAAGGGAAGCCCTTTCTCTAAGGTAAACTCACCAATTTCAATCACACTGTCATCATCCAAGATGTGGTGAAAGGCGAGAACTCTGAGGCAGGGAAGCTGCAGACACTGCTGGACAATCAGTTTGGCCACTTGGTGAGTCCCGTCCCCAGAGGGAAGGAGCAGTTCCTCCAGGTTCCTGAGAGAACCCAGAGCCTGGGCTGTGGGAGACACAAGACAGCCATCCTCAGGAGTTGTTCCATTGTGAGCAGCTTATGACTGACACAGTCTGTAGTCTAGGAGGCCCCACCAAGCAAAGTCACTGTCTTCTTCAAAGTCAGGAGAAAGGGTCAGCATTCAGCGGCTCCCTGCTGCTCTCTGCTGCTGCCTCCTCCATCCTCCCCCAACATGTCACTTTATTCCAAGCTGTGTCTCCATCTCCAGTTTGCCTTGTACACAGAGGCCTCCATGACACTTCATTCTCCTAACTGCCCAATGCTTTCAGCCCCTCCCTTGCGATCAAATCCTCATCTGTCACCCACAATCCACTCTGAGGTGAGCCACCTTCCTTGGAAAGCATGGCCCACTACTGACAGCTTCGCGCCATCCATCCTTAGCATGACATTCTGTAGATCACGTGATCTCTAGTCTCTACTGTGGCCTTGCAGAAAGTGTTTACAAGACTTTTAAAATGAAAACCATGTTCTAGACTTAATTTTGATTTCCTTTATCCTAGAGTTCCTTTAAAAAAGACAGTATTTAGAACTGAAATTCCTAGATTTGGGAGTTGGCTCAGTGATACAATGCTTGCATGATGTGCTGGATACCACACCAAGACACACACACACACACACACACACACACACACACACGCATGCACGCACATACACACACACAGGAAAAGAGAGGGAGACACCATACACACACACACACACACATACACACAGGAAAAGAGAGCTAGACACCACACACACACACACACACATACACACGGGAAAAGAGAGGTAGACACACCCCCACACAGACAGAGAGTGAGAGAGAGAGAGAGAGAGAGAGAGAGAGAGAGAGAGAGAGAGCCTTGTTCTTGCCTTCTTGTTCATGTGAAAGCAAAGAAAACTCCATTGCTAGCAACTCTGCTGTGCCAATCATGAGAACTCAGTTCTTGGTATTGTTCTTTTTTTTTTTTTTAATTTTTCTTTTTCTTTTTTTATTGAATATAATCTTCATTTACATTTCAAATGCTAAAACCTTTCCCAGTTTCCCCCCTCCCCCAAAACCCCCAATCCCTCCTCCCACCTCCTGCCTCCAAGTACATGCCCCTCCCCCTGACCCAGTCTCATATCCTCCTGCTCCTTGATTTCCCTTTGTTGGGGCATCTATTAAGCCTTCACCTGACCAAGGACCTCTCCTCCCACTGATGCCCGACAGGCATACCTCTGCAACATTTTTGGCTGGAACCATGTGTACCCCTTGGTTGATGTTTAGTCCCTGGGAGTCCTGGGGCATCTGGGTGGCTGTAATCCTTGTTCTTCCCATGGGGCTGTAAACCCCTTCAGCTCCTCCAGTCCACTCTCTAACTCCTCCAATGGGGACCCCATGCCCAGTCCAATGGTTGGCTGCTAGCATCTGCCTCTGTATGTGTAAGGCACCTCTGTGGCAGGGTGCCTTCGGAGACAACCAACATGCTCTTTTGGTATGCTCTTCTTGTCGTCCATAATAGTGTCGGGATTTGGTGACTGTTTATAGGATGAATCCCCAGGTAGGGCAGTCTCTGGATGACTTTTACTTCAGTCTCTGCTCCACACTTTGTCTCCTTTATTTGCTTCACAGAGTATTTTGTTCCCTTTCTCAGAGGAAACAAAGCACCTCCACTTAAGTCCTTCTTCTTGAGCTTCCTGTTGTCTGTGAATTGTAACTTGTTTATTTTGAGCTTTTTGGGCTAACATCCACTTATCAGTGAGTGCATACCATGTGTGTTCTTTTGTGATTGGGTTACCTTGCTCAGGATGACACTTTCTAGTTTCATCCATTTGCCTAAGAATTTCATGAATTCATTGTTTTAAATAGCTGAATAGTAAGCCATTGTGTATATATATCACAATTTCTGTATCCATTCTTCTGTTGAGGGACATCTGGGTTCTTTCCAGCTTCTGGCTATTATAAGTAAGGCTGCTATGAACATAGTGGAACATGTGTCCTTATTATATGTAGGGGCATCTTCTGAGTATATGCCCAAGAGTGGTATAGCTGGGTCTTCAGGTAGTACTATGTCTAATTTCCTGAGGAACTGCCAAACTGATTTCCAGAGTGGTTTTACCAGTTTGCAATCCCACCAACAAAGGAGAAGTGTTCCTCTTTCCCCACATCCTCTCCATCATCTTCTGTCTCCTGAGTTTTTGATCTTAGCCATTCTGACTGGTGTAAGGTGGAATTTCAGTGTAGTTTTGATTTGCATTTCCCTGATAACCAAGGATGTTGAACATTTATTTAGGTGCTTCACAGCCATTGGAGTTTCCTCAGTTGAGAATTCCCTGTTTAGCTATGTACCCTATTTTTAATAGGGTTATTTGACTCTCTGGAGTCTAACTTCTTCAGTTCTTTGTACACACTGGATATTAGCCCTCTATCAGATGTAGGATTGGTAAAGATCTTTTCCTAACCTGTTGGTTGCTGTTTTGTCCTATTGACAGTGTCCTTTGCCTTATAGAAGCTTCGCAGTTTTATGAGGTCCCATTTGTTGATTATTGTTTTTAGAGCATAAGTGATTGGTGTTCTATTCAAGAATTTTTCCCCTGTGCCCATGTGTTTAAGATTCTTCCCTACTTTCTCCTCTATAAGCTTCAGTGTGTCTGGTTTTACATGTAGGTCCTTGATCCACTTGGACTTGAGCTTTGTACAAGGAGATTAAGAATAGGTAGATTTGCATTTTTCTCCATGCTGACCTCCAGTTAATCCAGCACCATTTGTTAAAAATGCTGTCTCTTAAGAGGAACACTCCTCCACTGCTGGTGGGGCTGTAAGATAGTACAATCACTTTGGAAATCAGTCTGGCAGTTCCTTAGAAAACAGGACATGACACTTCCGGAGGACCCTGCTATACCTGTCCTGGGCATATACCCAAAGGATTCCCCGGCATGCAATAAAGGCACATGCTCCATTATGTTCATAGCAGCCTTATTTATAATAGCCAGAAGCTGGAAAGAACCCGATGTCCCTCAAAGGAGGAATGGATACAGAAAATGTGGTATATTTACACAATGGAATACTACTCAGCAATTAGAAACAATGAATTCACAAAATTTTTAGGCAAATGGTTTGATCTGGAAAATATCATCCTAAGTCAGGTAACCCAATCACAAAAGAATACACATGGAATGCAATCTCTGATAAGTGGATATTAATTAGCCCAGAAGCTCTGAATCTGGAAGGCACAAATCACATAACAAATGATTCCCATGAAGAAGTATGGAGAGGGTCCTGATCCTGGAAAGGATTGATCTAGCATTGGAGGGGAATATAAGGGCAGAGAAAAAGGAGGGATGTGATTGGAGAATGGATGGAGAGAAGAAGGTTTTGGGACATAATGGGGAGGGGGGATCTGGGAAAGGGGAAATCATTTGGAATGTAAACAAAGAATATACAAAATAAAAACATAAAAAAAATGCTGTCTCTTTTCCACTGGATGTTTTTAGCTCTATTGTCAAATATCAAGTGACTATAGGTGTGTGGGTTCTTTTTTGGATCTTCAATTCTATTCCATTGATCTTCCTGACTGTCTCTGTACCAATACCAAACAGTTTTTATCACTATTGCTCTGTAGTAGAGCTTGAGGTCAGAGATGGTGATTCCCCCAGGAGATCTTTTGTTGTGGAGAATAGTTGTTGCTATACTGGGCTTTTTGTTATTCTAGATGAATTTGAGATTTGCTCTTTCTAGATCTATGAAGAATTGATTTGGGATTTTGATGGGGATTGCATTCAATCTGTAGAAAGCTTTCAGCAAGATGGCCATTTTTCCTACATTAATCCTGCCAATCAATAAGCATGGGAGATCTTTCCATCTTCTGAGATCTTCAATTTCTTTCTTCAGAGGCTTGAAGTTCTTGTCATACAGATCTTTAACTTGCTTGCTTAGAGTCACACCAAGGTATGTAATATTATTTGTGACTATTGTGAAGTGTGTCATTTCCCTAATTTCTTTTTCAGCTTGTTTATCCTTAGAGTAGATGAAGGCTACTGATTTGTTTGAGTTAATTTTATATGCAGCCACTTTGCTGAAGTTGTTCATCAGCTTTAGGAGTTCCTCTGGTGGACATTTTGGGGTCACTTAAGTATATGATCACATCATCTGCAAATTGTGATATTTAGACTTCTTTCCAAGTTGTATACCTTTGACCTCCTTTTGTTGTCTGATTGCTCTGGCTAGGACTTCAAGTACTATATTGAATAGATAGGGAGAGAGTAGGCAGCCTTGTCTGGTCCCCAATTTTAGTGGGATTGCTTCAAGTTTCCCTCCGTTTAATTTGATGTTGGTTACTCGTTTGCAGTATATTGCTTTCACTATGTTTAGGTATGGGCCTTGAATTTCTGATCTCTCCAAGACATCTATCATGTTGAATTTTGTCAAAAGATTTTTCAGCATCTAACGAAAATGACCACGTGGTTTTTTTCCTTGTGTTTGTTTATGTAGTGGATTACACTGATGAATTTCCATATATTGAACCATACCTGCATCCCTGGGATGAAGCCTACCTGATTATGGTGAATTATAGTTTTGATGCATTCTTGGATTCAGTTGGCCAGAATTTTTTGAGTATTTTTGCATCGATGTTCATGAGGGAGATTGGTCTGAAGATCTCCTTTCTTGTTAGGTCTTTCTTTGGTTTAGGTATAAGCCTTATTGTGGCTTCATAGAATGAGTTGGGTAGTGTTCCTTGAGTTTCTATTTCATGGAATATTTTGAAGAGTATTGGTATTACCTCTTCTTTGAAGATCTCATAGAATTCCCCACTAAACCCATCTGGTCTTGGGCTTTTTTATTGATGGGAGACTATTAACAACTGCTTCTGTTTCCTCAGGACTTATGGGACTATTTAGATGGTTTTAATGTTGGCATCTGATATGTATCTAGAAAGTTGTCCATTTTGTCCAGATTTTCAAACTTTGTTGAGTGTAAGCTCTTGAGTAGGATCTGATGATTTTTTGAATTTCCACAGTTTTTGTTGTTCTGTCTCCCTTCTCATTTCTGATTTTATTAATTTGGGTAGTGCCTCTGTGCCTATTGGTTAGTCTGGATAAGGGTTTATTTATCTTGTTGATTTTCTCAAAGAACCAGCTCCTGGTTTTGTTGATTCTTTGTATAGTCCTTTTGGTTGATTTTGGCCCTGAGTTTGATTATTTCCTGCCGTCTACTCCACTTTGGTGTGTTTGTATCTTTTTGTTCTAAAGCTTTCAAGTGCATTGTCAAGCTGTTAGTGTAAGCTCTCTCCTTTTTTTTTTTTTTTGGAGGCACTCAGAGATATGAGTTTTCCTCTTAGCACTGCTTTCATTATGTCCTATAAGTTTTGGTATTATATGTCTTCATTTTCATTAAATTATAAAAAAGTATTTAATTTCTTTCTTTATTTCTTCCTTGACCAAGCTATCATTGAGTAGCTCATTGTTCAATGTCCATGTGTATGTGTGTTTTCTGTTGTTTTTGTTTGAATTTAAGACCAACCTTAGGCTGTGGTGATCTGATAAGGTGCATGGAATAATTTCAATATTTCTATATCTGTTGAGGCCTGTGTTGTGACCAATTATATGGTTAGTTTTGGAGAAGGCACTATGAGGTGCTGAGAAGAAGGTATATTCTTTTGCTTTAGGGTAGAATGTCTTATAAATATCTATTAGACCCATTTGGTCTGTAACTTCAGTTAGTTTCACTGTGTCTTTTTTTAGTTTCTGTTTCCATGATTTGTCCATTGTTAAGAGTGGGGTGTTGAAGTCTCCCACTATTATTGTGTGTGGTGGAATGTGTGCTTTGAGCTTTATTAAAGTTTCTTTTATGAATGTGGGTGCCCTTGTGTTTGGAGCATAGATGTTTAGAATTGAGAATTCATCTTGGTAGCCTTTTCCTTTGACCAGTATGAAGTGTCTCTCCTTATCTTTTTTGACAACTTTTGGTTGAAAGTTGATTTTATCTGATATAAGAATGGCCACTCAAGCTTGTTTCTTGGGACCATTTGCTTGAAAAATTGTTTTCCTTTGACTCTGAAGTCAAAAGTTTTCCTTTGACTCTGAAGTTTCTTGGATGCAGCAAAATGTTGGTATCCAGCCTGTTAGTCTATGTCTTTTTATTGGGCAATTGAGACCATTGATGTTAAGAAATATTAAGGAAAAGTGATTGTTGCTTACTGTTATCTTCTTTGTTAAAGGTAAAATTCTGTTTGCGTAGCTATCTTCTATTGGGTTTGTTGAAAGATTACGTTATTGCTTTTTCTACAGTGTGGTTTCCTGCCTTGTGTTGGTATTTTCCACCCATTTTCCTTTGTAGAGCTGGATTTGTGGAAAGATATTGTGTAAATTTGCTTTTGACATGGAATGTCTTGTTTTCTCCATCTATGGTAATTGAAAGTTTTGCTAGGTATAGTAGTCTGGGCTGACATTTATGTTCTCTTAGGGTCTGTATGACATCTGCTCAGTATCTTCTAGCTTTCATAGTTTCTGGTGAGAAGTCTGGAGTAATTCTGATAGGTCTGCCTTTATAAGTTACTTGCCCTTTTCCCCCTACTGCTTTTAATATTCATTCTTTGTTTACTGCATTTGGTGTTTTATTATGTACTAGGAGGACTTTCTGGTCTAGTCCAGTCTGATTGGAGTTCTGTAGGCTTCTTGTATGTTCATGGGCATCTCTTTCTTTAGGTTAGGGAAGTTTTCTTCTATAATTTTGTTGAAGATATTTACTGGCCCTTTGAGTTGGAAATCTTTGCTCATTTCTATACATATAATCCTTAGGTTTGGTCTTCTCATTGTGTCCTTGATTTCCTGGATATTTTAGGTTAGAAGCTTTTTGCATTTTTCATTTTCTTTGACTGTTGAGTCAATTTTTCTATGGAATCTTCCAGCATCTGAGATTCTTTCTTCTATCTCTTATATTCTGTTTTTGATGCTTGCATCTATGGCCCTTAAAATCTTTCCAAGGTTTTCTATCCCCAGATATGTCTCACTTTGGGATTTCTTTATTGTTTCTACTTCCATTTTTAGATCCTGGATAGTTTTGTTATGTTCCTTCATTTGTTTGTTTGTGTTTTCCTGAAATTCTTTAAGGGATTTTTGTGTTTCCTCTTTAAGGGCTTCTACCTGTTGACCCATGTTCTCCTTGTTTCTTTTAGGGATTTTTCTGATTCCTCTTTAAGGGCTTTTACCTGTTGACCCATGTTCTCCCATAATTACCTATGGGAGTTTTGTGTTTCCTCTTTAAGGGCTTCTACCCGTTGACCCATGTTTTCCTGTATTTCTTTAAGGGAGTTATTTATGTCCTTCTTGAAGTCCTCTATCAGCATCAGGAAATGTGATTTTAAATCCAGTTCTTGCTTTTCTGATGTGCTGGAGTATCCAGGATTTGCTGTTGTGGGAGAACTGGGTTCTGATGGTGCCATGTTGCCTTGGTTTCTGTTGAAAATGATCTTGCATTTGGCTTTGGCCATCTAGTTATCTCTGGTGTTAGCTGGTCTTGCTGTCTCTGACTTGGCTTCTCTGTCCTGCAGGCCTGTGTATCCGTACTTCTTGGATTCTCTTTCTCTCAAATGTTCTGCATAAAGCTGGTTCTCCAGGAAGTATCAGGAGATGAGGTCTTTCCTGTGGCACACTTGGATTGAATGCCCTGCAGGCTTCTGGTTCTTGAATGCCCTGAGTGCTGCAGGTTCTCGAGTGCCCTGAGTGCTGCTGAATGCACAGGGCAGGTGGTGGTAGAGGAGGAGGGATGGGTAGAAAGGATGGAAGGGGAGTGATAATCTGGAGGGAGGGCAGGTTTTGGTAGTTGCTGTGTAGTGAGTCCCAGTCAGAGGCTCTGGGCCTCCAGAGGTGGGAGGTGGTTCTTACCAAATGCCCTGGGTGCTGCTGGTTCTCTAGAGAGTACCAGGAAATAGGGTCTTTCCTTTGGCAGAACTGGTGCTGGTCTACCACATTGGAACGAGGGGGCAGGTGGTGGTGGAAGAGGAAGAGGGAGGGGGTTCTTGGTATTTTTCTTGCCACATCTGTTCAAACTAGCAATTCAGATGTAAAATCAATTTCAGTATGTGCAACTGCCAGTGGTTACATTAGTATGCACAGGGGCACCATTAAATTGAGTTAACTGGTTGGTCTGTTTATATTGGTGGTTTCGAGACAGTCTCAGTCCATAGTCAGAATGGCTAGAAGTCCATCCTCTTGCCTCATCCTCCCAGGATTACAGGCATGTGTACCACTCTCAGCTTCTAGGTAAACTTTCATGAAGGAGTTACTTCCTGTTCAAAGAAATCACACTGGTTCTATATACAGAAAACTGTCTCCAACCTTAATAAGCATGAACGTCTGAGTACGTGTGTTCATTACTACAAGCATGCTTTTCAGGCTCTCAGGTGACTTGCCAAGGAATGTGAGTCTGTGTGAGTGGAGATTTGCGTGACTGTAAATGTATTCAGAACTTCTGTGTTTATGTGTCAGAGCAGGTAAGATAGCTCAGAGATCCACAGCCATGCCTGATGACCTGAGTTAGATTCCAGGAGAACTGATTCCCACCTGTTGTCCTCTGACTGGCACACTCATGCCACAGCACCACTACACAGAGACACACATAATAGACACAAAAAGTACACAGCAATCTATGAGGACATATCACTAAGTTCATGCTGTTTGAGCACACCAACTTACCTGTCTACTTTCCCCACAAACAACACACATACATACATACACACACACACACACACAGTCATAATCTAACGGGAGACAAAGAAACAAGGAGAAAGTCCGGATCTCCTTATGAACCATGCACTTTGAGAAGAATTGTGGAGATACTGTTCTGCACCCTATACTGTCCTTGGCTCTGTCCCTGTTTTTAACTTGATACTGCTTCCCATGAACACTCGTTATTTTCATAATCATTCCTACCCTTCTTTCTTTTTCTTCTTTTATGCCATGTGTTTTGGTCTTTGGTGATGGGGATTTCTGGTTAGCCCTGGCTTTCCTTGAACTTGATCTGAACACTAGGCTGGCCTATATATATATATATATATATATATATATATATATATATATATATATCACACACACATGAAAAAAAGTATGTGTATGTGTACATATATGTTTAAGTATTCCAGAAGCCTTTGAAACAAAATATATGTGTCATTTTGGAGTGAATGCGGAATGTGGAAGTTACACAGTGTCATCATGACCGAATTCTACTCTAAGATGTTAGTGAGTCTGAGAATATTTCATTTAATGAGATCAAACATGAGGATGTGTAGGAACAGCATCAGGGAGTGGGTTTGTGGGAAGTTGAGACTGAGTAACACTATGGAGACCTCCAAAGGACCATCACAGCTGGTGCATGGCCCTCTGTATGGGCACATTCCACCAATCACAGGCTCCATTTTTAAACATTGTGTCAGTACCAAACATGTACTGACAGGTCCCCCTCTTTGTTAGGCAGAGAACAAAACAGTGTAACACTTGTTTACATAGCATTTACATTACATTAGTCATTGTAGGCAATGGAGAGAGGGTTTAAAGTGTATGGAGGATATGTGGGGTCGGGGGCAAACTTTACTGTACAATGTTATATCGTAAAGGATCTTCTAATCATTACAACAGCAGCAGACCCTGGACCCAACTTTCATGGATATCAAGGGAGAACTGTACACAGCTTCTTTTGTTGTATATTCACAGGTGGAGAAGGAAGAGAAAGAGGAGATGGAGAAAGAAGAAGAAGAGGAAGAATAAAAAAGATGAAATTAAGAAACACTGTTTTAGCTGGGCAGTGGTGTAATCTCAGTACTTGGGGGGGGGGGGGCAGAGGCAGGCAGATTTCTGAGTTCTAGGCCAGCCAGTGCTATACAGAGAAACCCTGACTCGGAAAAAAAAAACCAAACAAAAAACAAAGAATTAACAAAAAAGAAACACTGTTTTATGAACTTACCAAACTTTTCTGATGTAATCTTATCTGGAATATGTTGGTCTTGACTAGGAAAGTGAAAATAAATTTGAGTTAGATCAGATACATTGCTATGACACAGAGAAGAATTTCAAAATGGCAAAACATGATATAACATTCTGACTGAATAACTATGACAAAGGAGAGGACACAACTCTTCAAATGAAAAGTTTAAACTGTAGTTTATGTTTAAACTGACATTTATTAACTGTAGCACATTCGTTGTTGTGAGAGCCTCACTGGGGATCAGGTGTTCTCATAGTCACCATGACATCAGTGGCATTTAAGTCAAAGCTGTACAGTTCTTACCAAAGGGTATGGCTTCAAAGCATCGTCCAGATAACTCAATCTCTATGAGTTTCTTGCAGGACGCAAGCACAGCCATGAGAGACTCACAATTTGAAAGGAAACAACATTTCAGATTGAAAACATGGAGATTTGGAGAGTTCTGAATCAATTTAACTGGAAAATATAAAAGATGTTCAGAAATTAGAGAAGGCCACAAATTCCTGTCAAAGTTGAACCATCCATCCATGAGCTGCAGCTACACTGATTAAGCAGGCAGTGACAGTGTATCTAGGTGTCAGAATACACTGGGCTTGTGCCAGGCTTCTGCAACTGACTAGTGAGCACATGACCTGGGACAAGTTCCTGCCCCTCTCTGGATCAGGTTTCTTTTACTGTATTTCACCTTCAGTGTCACCATTGTAACATCTCTGTGTTTGCACACTGTATAAGTGTTATAAAAATCACTGCATGAAGATCCCAGACTCAGATAGAATGCAAAAACAAAGAGCATTTATTCTTCAGAAAAAACTAGAATGCTAGCGTCATCTGTTCAGAAGATATTTGAGCCTCTTTTATAACAGAACTGCTTACTTGCTTCTGAGATAACAACAGACTTCTAAAACCTACAGCATATTCCAAGGGGTTATAAAAACCAGTAACTGTAGGTCATAAGAAGATATGCACCACAGGTACAAAGGTAAGAGGTAAAATATTGACTTGGTTTATCTATTCAAAACTTCAAGGACAGTTACGGTTTGTAACTTTCTATGAACATGCAAGCTAGTAACAAATGATGAAGTTTTAGCCAGGTAATTATTCCTAGTAGATATGCATGAAGATGTTCTCTGTTATAAAACTCTTATTCAGTTTATGACCTAAATTTATGTGCAAACTCCAACTGAACTTTTATACCACGTGATCACACATTCTGAGAGTCATACCTGTGCTGACAGAAGAGACAGGCCTCCCTCCCCCTTTCTTCCTGAGACTTAGAGCTGCTCAATTCTCTGCTGAGATAGAACAAAGGCTGCTTTACCCAGCCTCCCCTTGTTTTACTATGAGGTGCTCAAAGGGAGACTTCAGCTTCTTGTCCCAGAGCAACCCGGAAAAACACTTCACATTTAGAAGCAAAGCACCTTACACTTAGGATAGATAGCAAATGGTTTATGTCCTACTTTCTAAGTGGAGAAAAAATGGAATAAAATTGACTTTTCAATTATACTGGCACATTGGGAATTCTGGGCAGAGTAACGTAAAAGGAAGGACAATTCTACTGCACAATTTAGAAATACGTAAACTTATTTTGATGATGTATGTGATGTGGTGGTGGGGAGGTGGGTCATCCATGTGCTGCAGCACATATGGGGAGGTCAGGGGGAAATTTCCTTCCACCATATGGATCTGTGGCACTGAAGTTGTCAGGCTTAGCAAATATCTTTACCTGCTGATATATCTTAACCTACCTACTAATGTTTTTGTTTCCTTGCTTTTGATTCTTTTCAGACAGGGTCTCATACTGTATCTCAGACCAGCCTGGAAATAACTACATTTGCAGAGCTAGGCTGGCTTTGATGTTGTGACTATCCTCCTGCCTAAGTCTCAGTAATTAAGGGATTACAGGCATGAGCCATCATGCCAGACTCTAACAACTTTTTGGCATGCAAATCTGCCATACCAGTTCCAGGTTTACATTTCTTTGGTGTTCAGTGTTTTTAAAAATTGAGGATCTGATAGTGCTTTAGTCATTTCACTGAATGACATATCTTTAGAAAAAGGCCTGCATGGCTGTCTCTCAACCTGAGCCTGGGATGGAGAGAAATGCATGAAAAGGTCCAGACTCACTGCTTAGCTATTCACACCAACTCAAAAGCCATGGACTCCCTTTGTAAACTTTGTAAACCTTCAAGGCAGAAAAAGGGCCAGGCCCCACCCTAAAAGAAAACAATGCACCAATCCCCGAGCTTCTCCCACTGACCAGCCCACACTATCCCTCCAATCCCAAACCTCCCCGGAAAGCTCTGTCTTCCCCACCCCCAGGAAATGCTTTATAAAAGCTGTGTTCTGCATAGTTGTTCTCTGCTTCTCATCTGAGTGGAGGCAGCCACTCTCTGGGTTTCCCTCTCAATATTATCTCTTGTGTGAGGTTTGTTGTGCAGTGTGAGTTTGTGGCATTTCTTGAACCCAGATCACCAGGATGGCTTTCAGAGCAGAGCTATAACACTTTTGGCTGAGCAGAGCGTTCTCTGGGGAGACCTCCTCCAAAGAAGCAGAGGTGCTGGAGCAGAATTTTTATAGGGGAAGCCTTTCCCTTTAGAGTTTCAATACTTCCACTGCTCCCAGTCAGATTCCTTCTCTCTCAGCTGGCAGATCTGCATGAGGGATTAAAATAGCCTAAAAGATGAGAACTCTTCACACTGCTGTGGAGAGGAAGGGTTAGGAGCTCAGGCTGAAAAGTCAAATCTTCTGTTTGAAGATACATTTTCATATCTGGATAGACCTGACCAGTCAATGATCTCAGTTCCTCCAGTTGACAACAATAATCATTATGCCTTTCTCACACGGTGGGTAGGAGAAGTGAGTTAGACTCTGTGAAGTGCTAGGAAGAGTTTCTGACAACTTAAAGACTCAGGTTACACAATAAATCTCTGCTGTCTTAAAGATTAAGAGCACCGATCCCACCCCTTCCCTTGTACATGGTTCATGCTGCCAGTCCCCAGGGAAGTTTTAACTAATGATTTGTTGGTTCTAACAATTACCAGCCTAGTAGCTTTTCCACCTGAGACATGAAATGGAGATCAGCACCACCCTTACCTAGTTTGGAGAGATCAGACTCTGTGGAAGTTTCGATGGATAATTTCTCCATGTGATGGAGGTTTGGGAACTCTCCAGGAAGGACTGAGAGCACATCTGATTTGCCATTTAGTCTCACAGACAGTTCTTTCAGGCCCAGGAACTTGTCCAAGTTACGGAATAGCTGATCTGGAAAGCAGCACATAGTTCCCATCACTCAAGAGCCCCAAGTGCAAGTTCTCAAGGTGCTGTGATCTTCAGCCATAGTCATACTTCCAAGAGGAAACTTCTCAGACATCCTAACATCTGTTTAGGAAGCACATGCATGAAGATACTGCCAGATGCAGCATCTGCTGCTCAGAGGCAGTGGAGGAAGTCTTGTGCTGGTCTCCAGACTCACAAAAGTAAATGAGATATTTCCCCAACCAACAGAGTGGCAACTGAAAACCACTGTATTTGCACATGCAAAAGGTTATACTTCAACTTCTACCTCAGACTTATATAGAAATATAACTGAGAAGATCTCCTGCAAGCCTGCACATCATTTTGCAAAGTCTATTCAGGTAAGTCTGCCATCCTCCCATCTACTATCCAATCCCCAGGCCCCTAGATCTAGCCTCAGTCGCACATGTAATGCCTGGGCCTGGTCTAGCCTCCTTTGCCTGTGTCACTACCAGCCTCTAGGCTTCTGCCATGAAGCACCCTGCCTCCCTACCCGCCCCCAACCTTCAGAACACTCTCACTGCACACGGAAACCTTTTTATCCATCCAGGTCCTACACATCCTTCTCTAAGGCTCTTCCTGGGTCTACCTGGTATTCCCCACCTCACACCCACTGTAATAAGCTCCATATATACACAACTCCAAGCTTACACCAGAATGCACACCTTGCACACCAGCTCAGTCTCACTGTGTCCATCTGAGCCATAACCACCCTCTAGGCCCAATCCAACACTCACAAGTGTAAGTCTGATGGCATGAAGAAGAAAATCCAGATTTTGAAAATAGAATTCAATACAGAAACAGTGAGGAGGACACAAGTCAAATGTATATGAGAATGAAATCCCAATAGCCCTACTAGAAAATTGGAAGGTAAGACACACAAGTAGATCCAATCACGCAGAAGGCAGAACAGGAGGACTGAAAATAAAGAAGAGGATCTCAATGAAATAAGCAAAGAAGTGGGGTAGAGAGAGGGCACATAGGAAAAAGATATACAGGAATTATGGGGCACTGAAAAAAGACTAAACCTTTGGATTTTAAGAATAGATAAGGGAAAAGAATCCCTGGTCAATGGCACAGATCATGTCTCCAACAAGATCATAGAAGAACACTTACCCAAACTGAGATGGATCCACCAAGAAGATACAGGAAGGTCCAAAAACACCAAATAGACCCAAAAAGGAAATTCTTCATGCATGTTATAATTAAAACATTAAGTATACAGAGAAAAAAGAAGATATTGAAAGCATCATAAGAAAAAAACCACAAGTCCTATATAAAGGAAAATCCATCAGAATAACTGTTGATTTCTCAATGGAAACTTGGAATGCCATAAGAACCTGGAGCAAGTCATATAAAACCACAGTAACCACATAGACCTATATGCTGAGCAAAACTATCTGTCATAGATGAGTTGGGATAAAAATCCTATGAAATATACAGTGTTAAAATTTTTATCCACTTCAAGTCTCTGTGAGGCTAGGCACTGCCTCTCCCACTCTGGCCACACAAGGCAGCCCAGCTAGAAGAACATATCCCATGTACAGACACCAGTTTTGGGGATTGCACCTGTAACAGTTATTTGGGACTCATATTAAGACAGAGCTGCAAATCTCCTAAATATGTACCAGGAGGCTTAGAAGGAGAAGGGAAGGGGAAATGGGGGAAGGATTGTGGGAGGGGTGACCAGAGTAGGCCATAAAGTGAATTAGTAAAATATAAAATTATATTAAAAATTTATTCAACAAACCAAACCTAAGGAAAATAAGAAGGCAATATTTCAGGCTAAAGAGAGATTACATAACTAAGACAATGTAGAAAGAAGCTTGAAGGTATAATTACTAAAATATAAAGTATTACTAAGATACTTAGTTATCAGAAGAAATCAGAAATCAGGAACACAAATGACTGAAACTGACCCACATACTTCAATAATAACTACAAATATTAATGGTCCAAATTCTCAAATCAAATGATGTAGGCTAGTGGAATGAATCAAGAAATAAAATCCTACCAGGGAGTAGTGGTGTACACTTTTAATCCCAGAATATTAGCACTGGGAAGGCAGAAGGGGGTAGATCTCTATAAGTTTGAGGCCAGCCTGGTCTTGAAATAATGATAATAATAATAATAATAACAACAATAATAATAATAAACAGCAATACATCTATCTGTTTTTTATAAGCCACACAACTTTAAAGATGTGTTTAAAGCACCTGTACAGAATAAAAATATAGGCAATAATACCCCAATTAAATAAGACAAGGAAGCAAGTTAGAATTGTTATCCTAATTTTTCACAAAATACATTTCAAACTAAAACTTAACAAAAGAAATAAGGAAGGATACTCCATTGTAATTGAGGAAACAGCTAACTAAAAGACATTACAATCTTAAACTAGTATAAACCAAACTCAGATGCATCCAGTCTCATAAAAAGTATATTACTGGAAGTAAAGACTAGAATAACATCAACTCATTGATATAGGATGATTTAAATACCTCAGTTTCTCCAATAAAGAGGTCATCTGAACAAAAAATAAGCAGAGAAATATCAAAATTAAGTGACATCATGTATCAAATGGGCTTAACAGATACCTACAAATATTCCACAAAAAAACACTAAAGAATATATGTTCTACTAAGCAACCCACAAAAAGTTTCCCTAAAACAAATCATATCCTAGGACATACACACACACACACACACACACACACACACAACCAGACCAATTCAGAAAGATTTAAATAACTTGTGTAACTTGTATGACCATAATACAAAAAACTTAAAATCAGCACCAAACAAATCTCTAGGAAATACATAAACTCATAGAGATTAAACAGAATACTTAATGATGAATAAAGAGGGAAGTTAAAAAGATTTCCTATAACTAAATAAACACAGCATAAGACAAAAATGCCTGGGAGCACATTGCAAAAAGCCTACAAGGGAAAGTTATAGCTCTAAGTGCTTACATTAAAACACATAAAAAGTACAAATTAATAACCTAACGATGCAACTCAAACATTTGATAAAACAAGAAAAAACAAATCTAGAACAAGTCAATGGCAAGAAATAATAAATCTTAAATCAGAAATTAATGAAATAGAAACAAAACAACACTATTAATCAACAAACAGGAACTAGTTCTTTGAGATGATAAAGAAGATTGATAGAACCTTGGCCCAAATAACCAAGTGAGGCAACCCAAACCCAGAAAGACAAATGTTCATGTTCTCTCTCACCTGAGGTTCTTAGCTCAAAACCTCAGATATGAGTATATAATCTGGGGTAACATGTAGGGGGTGGTACTGATTTCCTAATTGGTTCTTCACTGTGTCAATAAAGGAGGTAAAGCCAATTGCCGAGTGAAGGGAATAGGTGGCACTTTTAGGTCCTAGGAAGAATAGAAGGGGACTAGAGAGGGGGATTTGGAGCAGGCTTTGGAACTGGAGGATACAACAGCCATGTAGGTTTCAGGGCAACTTTTGTTTGTAGTCTCCACTGTAAGCAGAGGGCAAGGAGAATGAAAGGAGCTGGTTGATAAAATTAGAACAGGAAATTCTTCACCCAGCCATTGAGTTATCTATCTAATTTTAAAATATAAGTCTGTCTAGTATTTTCCATTTGCAGCATTATGGTGAACAGGAGGAAAAGGAGATGGCCAGGGTGGTTGTTAGTGGTGTGGCTGAGCTAGCGGCAACATTGAGGGAATAATCATAGCTAGCAATTGGCAGAGCTGAGTGAGTCTAGCTGCTCCTGATCTGAGCCTATCTGAGAGCTGGGCAGAGCTCTTGAGAAAGAGCAAGCATGTTTTTAAAATTATACCCTACACTAACAGCAGGAAAATAACAAGACCACCCTGAGGAGGGCAGTAAAAAGAAGAATAGCAATAGAGGGAGAATAGCAGGGTGCACATGATGTAAAAAGGTGAATGGGAAAACAGGGACCATAGATATGGAGGGGAGAAAAGAAGCAAACAGAGAAGCAGGATGGGGGGAGGACTATTAACTACCTACTTGAAAATACTACAGTGCATTTAAGTAATATATAAATCTATGTATACATAATACATGCATGCATACATACACACATACACACAAACACATACATATATACAAAGTTTAAATGATAGTTTCACATCTGTGCTGACAATGCTCCTTCCAAGAGCCATAGGTTATTGAAACCAAGGTTCAGGGATCACTGTGTGGAAGATGTAGGAAAGAATCTAAAATCCAGAGAAATAGGAAGTTTTCTGTGAGATTGTGTCTTCAGGAATGTAGGATAAGCTACACCAATGATGTCTTCGTAAGACAGTTGCCTGAACGTGTCCTGGACACTATTTACACCAATGGACATGCTGGTGTGGACAGATGAAAGCCTGTGTAGCCTCAACCTGACAAAACACTACAAGACAGCTAACTAAGAACTGCTGAGAATGAGAGAAATAGTCCTGTCTAGAAAGAGTACTTGTGTGCGTGTGTATGTGCATATAAAACAAGTAATGAAAAGGGTCACGATGCTGAATGAGAGCAAGAAAAGCTCATGGAAGGGGGTGAAGGAAGAGGAACAGAGGAAAACATAATTATTGTTCACACACACACACACACACACACACACACTCCCAAATACATAAATGTGCCTAATCTGTAGAAAAATTTCCATTTCATGCAGATTTTCCTGTTGTGTTGAGTATAGACTTTTGTAGTAGGATCGGATGATTTTTTGAATTTCCTCAGCTTCTGTTGTTATATCTCCCTTTTCATTCCTAATTTTCTTAATTTGGATACTGTCTCTGTGCCCTCTGGTTAGTCTGGCTAAGGGTTTATGTATCTTGTTCATTTTCTCCAAGAACCTGCATCTAGTTTTGTTGATTCTTTGTACAGTTCTTTTTGTTTTTACATGGTTGATTTCAGCCCTGAGTTTGATGTTTTCCTGCTGTCTACTCCTCTTGGGTGTATTAGCTTCTTTCTGTTCTAGAGCTCTCAGGTGTGCTATCAAGCTACTGTTGTACGCTCTCTCTCCATTTTCTTTTTGGAGGCACTCAGAGCTATGAGTTTTCCCCTTCATTTTGCTTTCTTTGTGTCCCATAAGTTTGGGTATGCTCTGCCTTGTTTTCATTAAATTCTAAAAAGTCTTTGATTTATTTCCTTATTTCTTCCTTGACCAAGGAATCATTGAGTACAGCATTGTTCAGCTTCCATGTGTATGTGCTTTCTGTTGTTTTTGTCGCTATTGAAGACCAGCCTTAATCTGTAGCGATCTGATAGGAGGCATGGGATTATTCCAGTCTTCTCATATTTGTTGAGGTCTGTTTTTTGACCAATTATATGGTCAGTTTTTGAGAAGGTTCCACAAGGTGCTGATAAAAAATATACTCTTTTGATTTAGTATGAAACGTACTATAGATATCTGTTAAATCCATTTGGTCCATAACTTCTGTTAGTTTCAGTGTGTCTCTGTTTAGCTTGTGTTTCCCTGATCTGTCCATTGATGAGAGTGGGAGCTGAAGTCACCCACAATTATTGTGCAAGGTGCAATATGTGCTTTGAGTTTTAGTAAAGTTTTTTTTCCTAATGTGGGTGTCCTTGGAGAGTTCTTCTTGGTAGGTTTTTCCTTTGATGAGTATGAAATGATTTTCTGTGTCTTTTTTTGATGACTTTTGGTTTAAAGTCGCTTTTATCCGATATTAGAATGGCTACACCAGCTTGTTTCCTGGGACCATTTACTTGGAAAATTGCTTTCCAGCCTTTTTTTCTGAGGTGTTTGTCTTTGACACTGAGGTGCATTTCCCATATTCAGCAAAATGCTGGGTCATGTTTACATATCCAGTCTGTTAGTCTATGTCTTTTTATTGGGGAATTGAGTCCATTAATGTTAAGAGATATTAAGGAATAGTGATTGTTGCTTCCTGTTATTTTTGATGTTATTTTTATGTTTGTATGGTTATTTTATTTTGGGTTTGTTGAAAGATTACTTTCTTGCTTTTTCTAGGGTGTAGTTTCCCAACTTGTGTTGGCGTTTCCCATCTATTATCCTTTGAAGGGCTGTATTTGTGGATACTGTGTAAATTTGGTTTTATCATGGAATATCTTGGTTTTTCCATCTATGGTGATTGAGAGTTTTGCTGACATTTGTGTTCTCTTAGGGTCTGTATGAGATATGCTCAGGATCTTCTAGCTTTCATGGTCTCTGCTGAGAAGTCTGATATAATTCTGATAGGTCTGGCTTTATAAATTTCTTGACCTTTTTCCATTACTGCTTTTAATATTCTTTCTTTGTTTAGTGCATTTGGTGTTTTGATTTTTTTATGTGGCAGGAGGGCTTTCTGTTCTGGTCCAGTCTGGAGTTCTGTAGGCCTCTTATATGTTCATGGCATCTCTTTCTTTAGGTTAGGGACATGTTCTTCTATAATTTTGTTGAAGATATTTACTGGCCCTTTAAGTTGTAAATATTTGCTCTTTTCTATATCTATAATCCTTAAGTTTGGTCTTATTGTGTTCTGGATTTTCTGGATGTTTTGTGTTACAAGCTTTATGCATTTTGCATTTTCTTTGGATGCTGAGTCAATGTTTTCTATGGTATCTTCAGCACCTGAGATTCTTTCTTCTTTCTTGTATTCTGTTGTTGATTTTTCTATCTATGACTCCTGAATTCTTTCCAAGGTTTTCAATCTCCAGAGTTGTCTCCCTTTGTGATTTCTTCATTGTTTCTACTTCCATAGTTAGATCCTGGATAGTTTTGTTCAGTTCCTTCACTTGTTTGTGTTTTTCTGTAATTCTTTGAGGGATTTTTGTGTTTCCCCTTTAAGGACTTCTACCTGTTGACCCATGAGCTCCTATATTTTTAAGGGAGTTATTTATGTCCTTCTTGAAGTCCTCTATCAGCATCATAAGATGTGATTTTAAATCAGTCTTGCTTTTCTGGTGTGTTGGGGAGAACTGTGGTTCCAGGACTTGCTGTGGTGGGAGAACTGGGTTCTGATGTTGCCAAGTATCCTTGGTTTCTGGCGTTGGGGTTCTTGTGCTTGCCTTTCACCATCTGGTTATGTCTGGCATTAGTTGGTCTTGCTGTCTCTGGTTGTAGCTTGTCCCTCCTGTGGGCCTGTAAGCCTGTGTCAGTACTCCTGTGAGACCAACTCTCTTCTGGCAGAGTCTGTGCACAGAAGGCTGTGGAGCTGCCTGGCTCCCTGGTACAAATGGCTCCTTTCCTGGCTGCTCTTCTGATCTTATGCTCTGTGCACTCCTAGCTGTTCCCTTCCAGAGAGGTATTGGAGAGAAAGTGGAAATTTCACCTTCTCCCTCAGAAGTGGAGGCAGTGATGGGAGATCACTCTCTTCTGGAAAGCTCAACAATTAAATTTTAAAAGATGCCAGAAATTTGAAAGAGAGCAAGGAGAGGTGGAAAGGATTGCAGGGAAGAAAGGGAGAAAATAATATAATTATGTTCTCAACATACAAATTATTTTTAAGAAAAAAGGATGAGACAGAACAAAGCATACTTGAACATACAGCAGGCTGAAAAATCAAAGCTCTGCAACTAGCAACTGAAATATTTTAAAATTAAATATTTGCAATGATATAAGAACTTAAAAATAAACTGAATGAAAAATAGTAAAGTCTAGGAACTTAAAAGACAATGCCACAACTAAGGCCCCCTGTAGAGTCCCCAGTACCCACACAAGGCTTTTAACAACAACCTATAGCCAGAGCTCCAAAACTGTGACATTATTTTCATACCTCTGGGGACAACTACACACACACACACACACACACACACACCCCACACACACACAAAATGAAATAAATACTTTTTAAAGGAAATTTTTGAAAAGATGAAGTCTCTCATAGAAACTACCAAAAGATTGCTTAGAAGAAGACATAAATATTATTAGCGCACATTAAATATCTTCTTTGGAGAAGCCAAATGGATAATTCTCCAGCATCATCTTACCAAAGTCCACCATTTACCAATGAGAAGCAATGGAAACACCCTTTTAAGGACCTTGAAAGATGAACTATTGGTGGAATAATGTCCTAGAGTTATTACAACCTGATTCTATGGCCCAGGACCTTCCACTGCCCTAAACAGTGAAAATGTTTAGATCTTTCCTATCAAGATGATTCATTCATGTAAGCCATGAATGAGATACAGTGTCAAGCAGAATGGTTAGGTGAATACACTCGGGGATACCTGGTAACTGGTTTGTCCCTGAGACCTCAAGGGTCTGCAGGGCAGGCAGGGTGAGAAGCAGCTCCTGTTCTGCTGTGCTGAGCTCCAGCCTGGATATGGAGCACCTGGTGACAGAGGTCTTACTCAGCTCCAGAGCTGGGCAGACGCTTTCAAGAAAGTCACTGCTGTTGAATAATTGGAGCTCGATAAGCTGTGAAGCTGAGAAGATTTCCATTAGGACCTGGAGCAGTGCTTGGTCAGCTGGACCCATGTAGTTTACTGAAACAACCAGTCTAGGGATCTTGCATGGCTTGGGGGACAGTTTCCAATAGCCAGAGCTTATTTTGGGTGGATTCAAAAGTTGGTTTTTCATAAAACTCGTTATGTTCTCTTCATTTTCAGATAAATTTTTCATCCATTCCTTCATTTTTTCAAAGGCAGATGCATAGTCCTGATCTATAGTTGGTAGCTGTAATGTTTCATAACATTTTTCCATGACTGAGTAGTCTTTAACAGCTGGAATTTTATGTCCATTTATGGAGACTTCTAAACTCTTCACCAGTAACACACTTTCTGGGTGGTCCCTAAAGTACTGTAAATTCAGTACTTTCAAAGCCAGTGTTCTCCCTTGAAGGAACTTTAAGATAAATGGCGAGCATGCAGCAACCGTGTTGCTTTCATAAGCAAAGATTAGAGCAATGCTCAATAAATTTTCTGAAATTAATGAAGATAAAGATTCAGGAGACAGCTGCCACTGTTCCTTAATTGCCTGACTTATCCGGGAAGTTTCTGGAGGGCGATTTACATATTCCTCAATTTCAGACATGTTCTCCAGCAAGTCTTTCTCATCCACCAACTGAAGCAAATGAGATACAACTGCTGGCCCTGCCTTTGAGGAAGGATGGCTGCAGACATACTTCAAAAAATTTTTGTGGGTGGTCATAGCCTTCAAGGGTGAGTTAACTTTTCTCAGATAATAAAGTCCCAGATCTTGGTCTTCCTGCCTATCTGAACCCAGCAGTTCAGTCAGCTTCATGGCAGCAAGAAACTCCTGAAACAGAGGACTTAAAAACCGGTAGACTGGTCTCAGTCTCTGGGCAGTGAATTTGCTCATCAAGCAGGTGGTGAATTCTTCCTCTTCATCAACTCCTGCCTCTTCCAGGTCATCACTACTGAATTCAAAGCATGTTGAGAAAAACCCTGTCAAGGCCAGCTGCCCACATGAGGACATGGTGGCCTGGAGAGGCTCAGCAGTAGCTTTGTGCTTTAACGACAGGTACTGCATGTAGGACTTGAAAAGAGTCACATCCTGAAAGGGTTGGTCTGATGGATTTTGAATCCAGTCAGTACAGACTGCTGCCACAAAGAGGGGGGTTTTGTGAATTCCCTGTAAATCTTCATTCATTCCAAAATAAACCATAAACTCCTGTAGATGTGTTATATTATGGGAGAAAATCCTCCGTAACACAGAGATAGTATTATAGAAGGGAAACTCTTTGATCTCTAGACTTGTATCTAGGTATGGGCGGATGTCCCTGACCCTGTTTGTATGCACAGCGATCAATAAGCAGGTCCGTGACAAGTAGTTTCTTGTGATCAGTGTGTCTAGGGCTTGGGGGAGTGAGGCCAGCCCATTGTAGTCATCCAACAGGAACATCACCTGGTGTTGTAACTGCCGGATGCTGCTGCTTAGGCACACTTCACTAATGCATCCTCCTGCCTCTAGGAGTTGGGCACAGATGAGGTTAGCCAGTCCCTGGTCAGGGGTGATGGAACTAAGGGAGAGGTAGAAGACCAGCTGGAACCTGTTCAACAGGGGACAGCATCCTGATGCCCAGAGAAAAGCTATTCTCTTCAGGAAGGTTGTCTTTCCACTGCCAGTTTCCCCCTCCACACACATGACAGAGCTGAGATGGGAGAAGACCTCGGGGATTGTCAGGGCCCCTTGCACTGGCCGGCTGATGTGCTTTGAAATGATGGACACATCGCAGCCAAGCAAGTGGTCGGTGCCAAGGCTGGAGCACACTTCTGGCAAGTTCATGTGGCGGAAAGTGGCTTTGGTGTAGGTGTCTCTCAGCTGCTCACTCAGACTCCTGGCCTCTTGAAACCACTGGGCTTCACTCTGAGTCAAGACTGTGGAGGGAAGATAGGACCCCCTGGATGCACATCCCCATCCTTGGGTTTCTTTCTGATACTGGTCTCTATAGCGAACAGACACAAAGCTGGATGCAGGTTCAAGCTCCTGGGCTTCACTTGGAGCAACATCTGTGGGGAGAGGAAGGGAGACCCAGTGGGAAATGCATTCAAACCTCTCAACCCTAGGCTGTGCTACATTGTCCTGCCTCTCAACTGTGGATGGCTTTTCCTCCAGTGTCCATGACATCCACTATGATTTCCTCCTAGAACATTTCATAGCATCAGAATGATGTCCAAGCCTCCCACTTGACCTGGGGAATTCGGCAGTATTCAGGAGAATACTGTGTCACCCTAGTTTCCCTTCTAAGCTCTCAGGAGACTAGCTTGCTGAGCAGTTCTTTTAATGCTAGGTGGTCTGGATCTGACACAAGGACTCTGTTATCAGTCCTGCACTCACTCTCAGGAAGTCACAGGGATGCTCACTCTCTCAGCCACAGTTCCCTTCATCTCAGTGCTCTCTTCTCTGGAAGCTCTCTGGACAACTATAAATACACTTTCCTTTCAAACCCTATGTACAAATACCAAGAATCCCATGCTGCTACCCAGTGCTTACCCATCACTGTAGGATGGACTGCAGCTGGATTCTCGTGGTTGCTTTCACTTGTGGTTTCCTTTAAAAGATAAATTCTTTGTTACACCAAAGCTGGGTCTTAAAACAAGCCTGGGCACTATATCATTATTGAGGACCACCATCTCCTCAAAGCAGCCTATACTCAGTCCTGATTGGAGGAAGAATGCTCCACACATTAAAGCCTAAATCTCCCACATCTGCAAGCATGTGTTCCTAGACAGTACTTAGTATTTGCATCTTCGCTATGAGGAACACTGAGTATTCAAAATTGTAACATCTAGAACAAGAATAGTCCTGAAAGACCATTAAGCATTGCCTCTGTCCGTAGTTGTTAGTTAAATCTCCTTACAGGTTTAACTCAGACAGTGGAATAGACCCAGAAAGATTATCTCACTCACACACACACACACACACACACACACACACACACACACACACTTTTGAGTAAGAGAGTATCATGTAGGCTGGACTGCAATTCCCTATGTAGTCAGTGGAAACACTTGTCCTCCTTTCCCCATTTCCCAACTGAAATGAGCCTCCACATTCCCCTGGATTTAATATTATTCTTTTCTCTTTTCCGGGACTCCAAACATCTACCATACCTTGTCTTATTCAGGGCTGAAGATTTCCTTCTCTATTATGGGAATGTCTAGTATCTCAGTTTCAATCCCTGCACTTACAATGTCAACTCACATCTGAGAAAAGGCTGTTATCTACAGTCTATAAACAACTCAGGAAATAAGACATCAACAAACCAAATCAGTCAATTTAAAAATGGGGTACAGAGAAAGCTCCACAAAGGCTATCTCTAAAGGCCTAGAAGCACTTAAGGAAATGCTCAGCATCCCTAGATATCAGGGAAATGCCAATCCAAACAACTCTGAGATTCAACCTCCTGAGATCAACTACTCAAGCAACAGCTTCTGCTAGTGAGGATGTGGGAAAGGGGGAACACTTCTTCATTACTGGTATGAATACAAACTTGTACAGTCACTTGGAAAATCATTTTGGCAGTTTCTCAGAAAATTAGGAACAGAGTTACCTCAAGACCTAGCTATACCACTCCTAGGCATATACCCAAAAGATTTTCCATCCTATCATAAGGACATTGAGACTCCTGGCTGCCATCTTCCCTGCCTGCTGGGACAGAAAAGCAGCCCCAGGTACTAAGATACCCTGAGTTTAAGATCTCTGGGGGTGCAAACTGCCAGGGGTCTGCCTATGCCCAGGACCTGAGCACATAGGCAGTTCATCTGCCAGCTAGCCTGTTGTGGGGATTGTGTCCTACCTGGAGATCAGCAGAGGGAGTGACTCCCCACCTGCTGGGGCAGAAGAGCAGCACCAGAGCAGTCCAGGAGCACCTGGTTCACTGATACAACCCAAGTATAACATTGCTTGGGGCAAGACTCAGCAGGGTTCCAACAGCACAAAAGAGGAAGGCAGCACATGAACAACCTGGGCCAGAGGAAGCCCAGGCATCCAGTGTCACGGAAATAGCCTTAAAGGTCCACAGGAGGTTGAAGCACCAGTCAGTGACAATAACACCATCTAACAACAGTGAGAACTAGATGGCTAAAGGCAAATGTAGGAACTTTACTAACAGAAACCAAGGCATTATGTCAGCATCTGAACTGAATTCTCCAACAACAGCAAGTCCTGGATACCCCAACATACCAGAAAAACAAAAGTTGGATTTAAAATCACTGGTCATAGTCCTGGATACCCCAACATACCAGAAAAACAAAAGTTGGATTTAAAATCACTGGTCGTGATTCTATTAGAGGAACACATGAAGGACATAAATAAATCTCTTAAAGAAATTCAGGAGAAAAATGATCAAAAGCTAGAAGCCCTTACAAGGGAAACACAAAAATCACTTTAGGAAATTCAGGAGAACATGGGTCAAAAGATAGTAGACAATGAGGAGAAAATACAAAAATCACTTTAAAAAATACAGGAGAACTTTGATCAACAGGCAGAAGTCATGAAAGAGGAAACACAAAAATCTCTCAAAGAATTAGAAGAAAACACAAACAAGCAAGTAAAGGAATACAAGATATAGAAGAAAGAATCTCAGATGCCAAAGATACCATAGAAACCATGGACTCAACAGTCAAAGAAAATGCAAAATGCAAAAAGCTTATAACCCAAAACATTCAGGAAATCCAGGACACAATGAGAAAGCCAATCCTAAGGATTATAGGAATTGATGAGCGTGAAGATTTACAACTTAAAGGGCCAGCAAATATCTTCAACAAAACTATGGAAGAAAACTTCCCTAACCTAAAGAGAGAGATGCCCATGAATATACAAGAAGCCTACAGAACTCCAAACAGACTGGACCAGAATAGAAATACCTCCCATAATAATAAAAACCCCAAATGTACTGAACAAAGAAAGAATACTAAAGGCAGTAAGAGAAAAAGGCCAAGTGACATATAAAGGAAGACCTATCAGAATTACACCAGACTTCTCACCAGAGACCATGAAAGCTAGAAGATCCTGGGCAGATCTCATGCAGACTCTAAGAGAACACAAATTCCAGCCAAGACTACTATACCCAGCCAAACTCTCAATCACTATAGATGGAGAAACCAAGATATTCCATGACAAAACCAAATTTACACAATATCTTTCCACAAACCCAGCCCTACAAAGGATAATAGGGGGAAAACACCAATACAAGGAGGGAAACTATACCCTGGAAAAAGCAGGATAATAACCTTTCATCAAACCTGAAAGAAGATAACCACACAAGTATAAAATTAACATCAAAAATGATAGGAAGCAATAATCATTACTCCTTAATATCTCTTAACATCAATGGACTCAATTCCCCAATAAAAAGACATAGACTAACAGACTGGACCCTTCATTTTGCTGCATTCAGGAAACACACCTCAGTGTCAAAGACAAAAGCTACCTTAGAGTAAAAGGCAGGAAGACAATTCTACAAGCAAATGGTCTTAGAAAACAAGCCAGGGTTGCCATTCTAATATCAGATAAAATTGACTTTCAACCTAATGTCATCAAAAGAGACATGGAAGGACACTTCTTGCTGATCAAAGGAAAAATCCACCAAGAAGAACTCTCAATCCTGAACCAGTGGAGCATCTATGCTCCAAATGCCAGGGCACCCTCATTCATAAAAAAAACTTTACTAAAGCTCAAAGCACACATTGCACCTAACACAATAATTGTGGGTGACTTCAACATCCCACTCTCCTCAATGGACCGATCAGGAAAACAGAAACTAAACAGGGAGACAGTGAAACTAATTGAAGCTTTGGGCCAATTGGATTTAACAGATATATATAGAACTTTTCATCTCAAAGCAAAAGAATATACCTTTTTCTCAGCACCTCATGGTACCTTCTCCAAAATCAATCATGTAGTTGGTCACAAGACAGACCTCAACAAACATAAGATCAAAATAATCTCATGCCTCCTATCAGATCACTATGGAGTAAAAGTGGTCTTTAATAACAACAAAAACAACAGAAAGCCCACTTACACATGGAAACTGAACAATACTCTACTCAATGATACCTTGGTCAAGGAAGAAATAAAGAAAGAAATCAAAGACTTTTTAGAATTTAATGAAAATGAAGGCACAACATACCCAAAATTATGGGACACAATGAAAGCAGTGCTAAGAGGAAAACTCAGTTTTGAGTGCCTCCAAAAAAGAAACTAGAGAGAGTATACACTAGAAGCTTAATGGCACAACTGAAAGCCCTGGAACAAAAAGAAGCTAATTCACCCAGGAGGAGAAGAAGACAGGAAATCATCAAACTCAGGGCTGAAATTAATCAAGTAGAAACTAAGAGAACCATACAAAGAATCAACAAAACCAGGAGCTGGTTCTTTGAAAAAAATCAACAAGATAGATAAACCCTTAGCCAGACTAACCAAAGGGCACAGAGACAGTATCCAAATTAACAAAATTAGAAATGAAAAGGGAAATATAACAACAGAAACTGAGGTAATTCAAAAAATTATCAGATCCTACTACAAAAGCCTGTAGTCAACACAACTGGAGAATCTGGAGGAAATGGACAATTTCCTAGACAGATACCAAATACCAAAATTAAATCAGGACCAAATAGATCATCTAAACAGTCCCATAACCCCTAAAGAAATAGAAGGGGTCATAGATAGCCTTCCAATGAAAAAAAGCACAGGACCAGATGGTTTTAGTGCAGAATTCTATCAGACCTTCAAAGAAGACTTAACACCAATACTCTTCAAACTATTCCACCAGATAGAAACAGAAGGAACACTACCCAACTCGTTCTAAGAAGCTGCAATTACACTGATACCAAAACCACACAAAGATCCAACAAAGAAAGAGAATTTCAGGCTAATATCCCTTATGAATATCGATGCAAAAATACTCAATAAAATTCTTGCCCACCGAATCCAAGAACACATCAAAATGGTCATCCACCATGATCAAGTAGGCTTCATACCAGGGATGCAGGGATGATTCAATATAAAGAAATCCATCAATGCTATCCACTACATAAACAAACTCAAAGAAAAAAACCACATGATCATTTCATTAGATGCTGAAAAAGCATTTGACAAAATTCAGTATCCTTTCATGCTAAAAGTCTTGGAAAGAACAGGAATTCAAGGCCCATACCTAAACATAGTAAAAGCAATATACAGCAAATCGATAGCCAACATCAAACTAAATGGAGAGTAACTTGAAGCAATCCTACTAAAATCAGGGACTAGACAAGGCTGCCCCCTCTCTCCATATCTTTTCAATATAGTTCTTGAAGTCCTAGCTAGAGCAATTAGACAACATAAGGAGGTCAAAGAGATACAAATTGGAAAGGAAGAAGTCAAATTATCACTATTTGCAGATGATATATATGATAGTATATTTAAGTGACCCAAAAAACTCTACCAGGGAACTCCTACAGCTGATAAACAACTTCAACAAAGTGGCTGGTTACAAAATCAACTCAAGCAAGTCAGTAGCGTTTCTATACTCAAAGGATAAGCAGACTGAGAAAGAAATTAGGGAAATGACACCCTTCACAATAGCCACAAACAGAATAAAGTATCTTCAGGTGACTCTAACCAAGCAAGTGAAAGACCTATATGACAAAATCTTCAGATGTCTGTGAAGGAAATTGAAGAAGACCTCAGAAAATGGAAAAATCTTCCACGCTCATGAATTGTCAGGATTAATATAGTTAAAATGGCTATCTTGCCAAAAGCAATCTATAGATTCAATGCAATCACCATCAAAATCCCAACTCAGTACTTCATAGAGTTAGAAAGAGCAATTCTCAAATTCATCTGGAATAACAAAAAACCCAGGATAGCTAAAACTATTCTCAACAGTAAAGGAACTTCTGGGGGAATCAGTATCCTAGACCTCAAACATTACTACAGAGCAATAGTGATAAAACTGCATTGTATTGGTACAATGTCAGGCAAGCAGATCAATGGAATAGGATTGAAGACCCAGAAATGAACCCACACACCTATGGTCACTTGATCTTCGGAAGGAGCTGAAAGGAGCTGAAAGCATCCAGTGGAAAAAAGATAGCCTTTTCAACAAATGGTGCTGGTTCAATTGGAGGTCAGCATGCAGAAGAATGCAAATTGATCCATTCTTATCTCCTTGTACTAAGCTCAACTCCAAGTGGATCAAGGACCTCCACATAAAACCGGACACACTGAAACTAATAGAAAAGAAACTGGGGAAGACCCTTAAGGACATGGGCATGGGGAAAAAGTTCCTGAATAGAACACCAATAGCTTACGCTCTAAGACCAAACATTGACAAATGGGACCTCATAAAATTACAAAGTTTCTGTAAGGCAAAGGACACTGTCAAAAGGACAAAACGGCAACCAACAGATTGGGAAAGGATCTTCACCAACCCTAAATCCGGCAGAGGGCTAATATCTAATATATACAAAGAACTCAAGAAGGTAGAACCCAGAGAACCAAATAACCCTATTAAAAAGTGGGATACAGTGCTAAACAAAGAATTTTCACCTGAAGAACTTCAGATGGCTGAGAAGCACCTTAAGAAATGTTCAACATCATTAGTCATTAGGGAAATGCAAATCAAAACAACCCTGAGATTTCACCTCACACCAGTCAGAATGGCTAAGGTTAAAAACTCAGGTGACACTCTGGAAAGCAGTCTGGCGGTTCCTCCGAAAACTGGGCACCTCACTTCCAGAAGATCCTGCTATACCACTCCTGGGCATATACCCAGAGGATTCCCCACCATGTAATAAGGATACATGCTCTACTATGTTCATAGCAGCCCTATTTATAATTGCCAGATGCTGGAAAGAACCCAGGTATCCCTCAACAGAAGAGTGGATACAAAAAATGTGGTATATCTACACAATGGAGTACTATTCAGCCATTAGAAACAATGAATTCATGAAATTCTTAGGCAAATGGATGGAGCTAGAGAACATAATACTAAGTGAGGTAACCCAGACTCAAAAGGTGAATCATGGTATGCACTCACTAATAAGTGGTTATTAACCTAGAAAACTGGAATACCCAAAACATAATCCACACATCAAATGAGATACAAGAAGAAAGCAGGAGTGGTCCCTGGTTCTGGAAAGACTCAGTGAAACAGTATTTGGCAAAACCAGAACGGGGAACTGGGAATGGGTGGGAGGGAGGACAGGGGAAGAGAAGGGGGCTTACGGGACTTTCGGGGAGTGGGGGGGGACTAGAAAAGGGGAAATCATTTGAAATGTAAATAAATTATATATAATAAAAAAAAGGAAAAAAAAAGGACAACATACACTTTTTATCTAGCTCAGCAATAAAAAGCATATTTTCAAGAGCAAAAAAAAAAAAAAAAACAAAAAAAACAAAACTCAGGTGACAGCTGGTGTTGGCAAGGATGTGGAGAAAGAGGAAGACTCCTCCACTGCTGGTGGGAGTGGAGAAATCAGTCTGGCAGTTCCTCATAAATCTGGGCATGACACTTCCGGAGGACCCTGCTATACCATTCCAGAGGATTCCCAGGTACACAATAAGCACACATGCTCCACTATGTTCATAGCAGCCCTGTTTGTAATAGCCAGAAGCTGGAAAGAACCCAGGTGTCCCTCAACGGAGGAATGGATACAAAAAAAAATGTGGTATATATCCGCAATGGAGTACTATTCAGCCATCAGAAACAATGAATTCATGAAATTCATGGACAAATGGATGGATCGGGAGAACATCATACTAAATGAGGCAACCCAGTCTCAGAAGATCAATCATGATATGCACTCACTGATAAGTGGATATTAGCCTAGATATGTGGAATACTCAAGACATAATCCACATATTAAATGATGTCCAAGAGAACGGAGGAGTGGCCCCTGGTTCTGGAAAGACTCAGTGCAGCAGTATAGGGGAATACAAGATCAGGGAAGGGTTGGATGGGGGGAATAGGGGGAGGGAAGAGGGCTTATTGCAATTTTGGGAAGTGGGGAGCCAAAAAGGGAAAATCATTTGAAATGTAAATAAAAAATATATCAAATAAAAAAGAAAATAATTTAAAAAAAGAAAAAAAGAACAACAAAAAAAGATAAAGACACTTGATCAACCATGTTCAAAGCAGCTTTATTCATAATAGCCAGAAACTGGAAATAACCTATAGGTCCCCCAATGGAAGAATGGATAAAGAAAATGTGATACGTTTGCACAATGGAATACTACTCAGCTATTAAAAACAAGGACACCAAGAAACTTGATGGGTAGCAAACTAATGGAACTAGAAAAGAACATCCTGAGTGAGGTAACCCAGTCCTAGAAGACAAACATGGTATGTGCTGTTATAAGCAGATATTATCCATAGAGAAAAGGGTAAGCATTGTACAGTCCACAGACCCACAGAAGCTAAATATCAAGGAGAACTCAAGTGGGGTCATGTGAATCATACAGAGTAGGGAAAATAGAATAAACATTATAGGTCAATGGGGAGGGGGATGAATGAGGGAAGGGTGGGGACTTAACAGGAGATATTAGGTGGGGGAAGGACTGAGGAAGACAGTACTCTAGAGACAACAAAATTAAAGAGGGGGGACATCTCTAGGACAAGGTAGAAACCTAGGGCAACAGAAACTCCCAAGATTCTATGAGGGTACCCTAGCTAAGACTACTAGCAGTGGGAAATATGGAGTCTGAACTGGCCTTCTCTAGTAAGAAATCAAGACTTCCAAGACTGGGGCACCTAACCAGTCACAAAACCTTGGACCTGAAATTTGTGATGCCTATACAATGTGTAGGGATAAAGATGGAGCATAAATTGAGGGAGTGGCCAAATAATAACCGGCCAGCTTGAGACCCATGCCCAGGTTTGTTCCCTGTTCTGTGGCATGAGTTCCAGCATACCTATCATTATGACAATAGGAGGTGACTTGTGTCAACAATGAAGTCATAGTTAGATTCTACTTAAGAGAAATATTTGGTGGGGTTTAGACTGTAGTCTGCGTTCATGATTTTGCTGCCGATTCGATTTCCTTAAAGATATATGCCTGCAGGCCAGTCATAGATTCCGTTCCTAGAATGTACAAGGCATTGGGTTTGATCTCCTTGATTGCAGTAAAGAACAAAAATCAAATAGGAATGGTGGCACACACTCATAATCCCAGCATTTGGAAGGTTGAAGCAGGGGTATTATAGATTCCCAGTCAGTCTGCAATTTGAGCATAGCAAGTTCAAAGTCAGCCTGCGCTACACAGGGTGAACCTGTCCCAAACAAAATTTCAACCAAACCAAATGAAACTTGCCTTGCACATCTCAAAAGAAGAAGTCAAGCCTACTGCCCTCTAGAGATTGCAGATGGCATCCATGTAGCCTGGGTGTTTATCAGGAATAGGCTGAAAGAATTTCACCAATGGACATCTTACAGGAGAAGGGACAGACTGTATGTTTTATGGAGCTAGACATTGGGTCACCCTCATTCACTGGGAAGTTCCTCTCTACACTTGGTAGGACTTTTAAAATACTTGTTGAATTTCTGTAGGGATGATACATTTACAATTGGCAAGTGCTATTCACAATAATGTTCAACAACACAAATATGTGCTGATGAGTCAGAAGAGAGCAGGGTTCATTACCATGATTTCTGGAAGTACAAACTGGCTCTGAAGGTCTGGAATCACTTCTGCAGAGGACTTCAGGGTTTGAAGAAATACACAGCTATTCAGAGAAGAAAAAAGTCGTCAATGGTTCTGTGCAGCTAAGTGTTTTCATTGGCTTTGTAGAAAACATGAAGATTCAGGGACAAGAAAGAAGTAGAAAGCTAACAATTTCAGTAATTCTGTCAGTGCTGCACTGTGTAAACATTCAGTCTGTGCCTTTACATAACATGACATAACATAACATAACATAACATAACATAACATAACATAACATAACATAACATAACATAACATAACATAACATACATAACATAACATAACATAACATGACATATAGTCTTACCATAACAGAGTGAATGGTAAGGATCGTTGGGGAGTGTGTTTGGATGAGTACAGAGTTATTATCTGTCCATAAATCCATCTAAGATGAGCTTAAAGAATAACAATCATAACCAACACTGTGGGAGCAGAGACAAGGAGATCACCAGGGTGAAGTGGGAACTTCTGATTTGTTTGGAAAGTCAGTTAAGGTCAAATGGTGGTTTGCTGGGGCACACAGGTGAAAGGATGTCTTGGTAAAGCAGACACTTGACAGAATGTTTTCCTGTAGCAGACACAGGTGAAAGGATGTTTTGATTAGCAAACATGCAAAAGGACCTATGATGAAGGAGTATAACTATGACTCCACTGACAGTGGGAAGGGAGCACTGAGCATTGGTTTGGTGTGCTCCGTCTTCAGTGAAGACTGTCATGTATGTTTGCCTTGTAGAGTTCCACTAGAGGTGATGTCAGAGAGAAACTCGCCAAAGAACTGCTTGTGAGGTTCCTGTGGTTGCTTTCCATAGCCTGGTTTCATAGACCCTTTATTGTTATTTTCCTTTAAACCAGACAGGTAAATACATTAGGTACTCATAACAGCATGCTGGTTTGTAATTAAAACAAAACTCCATTGATAGATACTAGACAATGTTTTAAATACAGCTATATTGCCTTACAATTTACTATGGTAGGGCTTAAGAAGAAGGTCCCCGAATTCTCAGGAATTTCCTACATACTACTTACAAATGAGAAAGGGCGGGGGAGGAGGCTGAAATAATGGCTCCGCAGAACAACACTTAGTGCTCCTGCAAAAGATTCAGACTTGGTTCCCAACACCCTTATCAGCCGGCTCCAGACCTCCTGCAACTCTAGTTCCTGGGGATCTAATGCCCTCTTTCTGACCTCTGTGGACACAAGGCATGCAAGTAGTGCACAGATGCACATGCAGAAAAACACTCATGCACATAAAATAAAAATCTTTAAAAAGTAAGTAAAAGGAAAACAATCAAAGTGTTCAGTGCTGTTAATCATTTTTTACCCTCATGATTAGATGGAATAAAACTTATTTAGTTATGTATGTATGTATGTACATATGTATGTAAATATGTTGACAATAAGTCTTTCTATGGATTCTTGGGCTCATCTGAACCAGGTGACTTAGAAGAAAAGTGGCCAAGGGGATCTAGAGGCAGATAAGATAGGACAATGGGAGGATGTTGGTGAGCATGACTGTAACCGTCTATAATATATGTACGTATATTAAGGGTTTCTATATGCTTCACTATTAGGAGGTGTGGCCTTTTGGAGTAGATGTGTCACTGTTGGTGTGCGCTCTAAGACCCTCAACCTCTCTGCCTGGAATCTACTTTTTACATAGCAGCCTTCAGATGAAGATGTAGAACTCTTAGCTCCTCCAGCCCCATGCCGTGCTCCCACCTTTATGATACTGGACTGAATCTCTAAACCTGCTCCAATTAAATGTCCTTATAATAGTAGCCTTGGCCAAGATGTCTGTTCACAGCAGTAAAACCCTAAGTAAGTAATATGTAAAGGTCATAATGTACATATGTGAAAATGTCATTACCGTATAAAATTAATGTATACTAATAAGATACTTTTAAAATAATATTTTTCATCTTTTGGGATATTATTACCATTCTATCAAAAGACCAGATAATAATTTAAAACTTTAATTTTAAAGTTCAGTGATTAGACTTCCATCAGTTTACATCAGTTTTAGGTAAGCATTGGATGCACACACAACACAGCTGTAGAGCTGAACAGAGACTGCAGGGACACCAACACAGTTGCAGATTTTCATGCCTTCCAGGGGATACCAGACAAAAGACTCGTACTTCTGAATTACAAGTACTGGATTTTAGGATGACTCATATTAAATCATTTAATATAAAAGAAAACTAGTTTTCTTCCTTCATGTTTCAGAGAGCTAGGATTCCACTGTGCCCAGAAATACACACTTTTCTTTTCCTTTCTTTTTTTTGATCTTTTGAGCCTTTTAATTCACACTTTTCAATCTGCATACACTAATATTTATCTTTGAAGATTCTAATTACTAAGCAAAACAACAAATTTCATTCTGCAGCTAAACATTTCTAGATTTGTCTTGTGTGTGGAATAGAAATGAAAATAACCTTCCCTGATACTGGAAAGGCTCAGTGCAGCAGTGTAGGGGAACACCAGGACAGGGAAGTGTGAAGGAGTGGATTGGGGAACAGGGGGAGGGAAGAGGTTTTATGGGACTTTTGGGGAGGGGAGGGCCAGGAAAGGAAAAATCACTTGAAATGTAAATAAAGAATATATCGAATTAAAAAAAAAGAAAAAAAGAGAAGGGTTTAGAAATAAAAAAAGAAAAAAATAGCAATTAAAGACAAAGAGGTCATGAATTTGAGTGAGAACAAAGCAGGGGTTGTGGAGTATAGGGATAGAATAAGAAGATAATATGATTGGAAGAAAGAAATGGAAGAAGGAAAGTAATATAATTATAATTTCAAAAATAAATTACAAAAAATCTGATATAACATTGTCTTATAATGCAAAAATTCCATATTATTTGAAATAATTTCATTTCATAGAGAAATCCTGTGTTTAAATTTTGTTTCCTAAAATCTGAATGAGCCTTGAAATTTTGCATATTTTGCTGAACTCAAAACTTAGGTTTTTGTTTCACTATTATGGGCACTATCATTTCTGTTCATTTTCTACATTATAGCTTCCAATTAAAATTAAAATAACTTTATTGAAACATAAAAAAGAAAATAACTTGAAGAAGGCAGAAAAGGGGGCAAGAGTAACTCACTAGTAAGGGATTGCCTAGCATGCCCAGGTCAGTGCTTCTGTCCCCAGCACTGGAAAACGAAAACCACTTGGCATGTCTCAGATAGCAGACACAGAAAACGCTAAAGGATTCCAGGAGGAGAAGAGGAAGAATAGTTTGTAATCAAAAGAATCAGAAAAGGATGTAATTTCCAGATATGATAGCACCCCTCTGTAATGCCAGAACTTGTGTGACTGAGGCAGGAGGATCATGGGTTCAAGTCCTACCTGGGATAGACAGAATTTCTATGATTGTCAGGGCTACATAGAGAAATCCTGTGTTTGAAAGTCTGTATATTGGCCCAACCAAAATCAAGATGTAACTATGAAGAGAAAAAACCAGAAAGGGAGGGTGTCTTGGGAGACAAGGGAGCAGACATGAGAATGTGCCCTTCACAGAGGGAACAGAAGGGTGGACAGAGACCATCCACAGGTGAGACACAGACAGGGAGGGAATAACAGTTGAAGCATGTTCACAGTCAACAGAACTCATTTTACTCACTTGGGAAAAAACTTGGTATGATCTTCTATTGGGTCATCACCTTCCTCCCACTTCTCCATACATCCTCCACAGGAAAAACACCGGACAGCGTCTCTTTTGCCTACAAAATGAATGGGGTCAGTTTAAATCACACACACTTGCCAACTCAAAAAAAGACAACTTCAGCTGTCTAGATTTACTTGGCATTCACATTCATAGGCACCCAACAAGCAATTGCTTAGTGAGTAAATCAGAAAGAATATACTCGTAGTTCAGGTGGAACAGAAGAACAAATTTAAGTCTCCATGCAAGCTAGATTATGAAGAATCAGTTGTCTCTCCTTACATTACTGCAAGCTATATTTAACTTAAAATAGGAACATGAGACAGACTTGAGGAAGGCTGGAAAGAGGAGATAAAGCACTAAGGCCATGTGGTAAGAAGATCATCTGCGCCAGTGGAAAATGTCTGTTGGAAGAGGTGTCTGCAGAATTCCCAGGTTCAGAGGATGAACACTGGGGGAGCTATGGGAAACTGAAGGTCTTATGAGCCCCAAGAGATCTAAGACAAATGATGAAGACTGAAGAAAGATGCAAGAGGATTTGAATATGTGGTCCACAGAAAATACTGACTCTAAGGAGATGCTCAGCCTGAGAGCACTGACTGTTCTTGGGAAGAAATCAGGTTTTGATCCAATGACCACATGATGGCTCACAGACAATTGTAACTCCAGCCCCAAATGCAACACCCTGTCTGGCCCCCGAGGGCAGCATGCCTCAAAGGCACACATATTTACATGTAGGCAAGCACACACACACACAAACATAAAGAAAAAAACTTTACTCACCTGTGTAGAAAAGGCCTGCTCTGACCAGAGCTTCAACAGCCACAGGTGATTTGTGGGGCCAGTCCTTAAATGTGTCCATCCTTAGTTCTTCATTAGCAAAGACACTGTCATTGCAGTAAGCTTGGGAAAAAGGATGCATCTGAGACCAGTAGGCTTTGATCTTAAAGTTTAAGTTATTTATACATTTGCATGTGCATGTGTGTGTGCATGTGTGTGTACATGCATGTGCACATGTGCTCGTGTAAGCAGAATGATCTGGTGACATGTGCTTGCATCAAAATAACTGCAGGTGGTTAGAAGGGCAGGAAGGGGTAAAAATTCAAGAGTGACTCTGTCAGAAATACAGGAGAAGAGTAACAAAGAATGGGTTACTCCATGAATTCATTCTATATATTTTGTGTGTGATCACGTTGCTAAAATGTAACTTCAGACTGTCCCTTAACCATATACCATCAGGATACAACAAAATCGAGAGGAGATTCAGGTTTTGAGACTAAGGTCATTTCCCCTGTGGCTGCTTCAAAACAATCATTTTGATGGCTTGCTCTTTGAGAAGACCATATTGAGGAACTGTGGTGGGGGCCAGGGTAGGGGCTTCATTAGACTTTCTACCTCCTCCTGGCCTCTGGACACTGGCTCCTGCATTTCCCATGCTGTGAGGACTTGGGAATTACATTGTCCCTACCTTGGTCTCACAAGTTTCTCAAGTTTAAAGCTTGCTTGTACTCACACTTAACCCTAGATCAGGATTGGTTTCCTCTTCTTTAGTATTTCTTTGGCATAGAGAAAACTACATTGTAATTAACAACAAAAACATTTTTATTGTCTAGTGACATTTCTTTTACATTAGGTTTGCCTTCTCCTAAGCCATGAGGTCATAGGGAACAGGCTCTACAGCTTTCCTTAGTGCTCAGAGGGTGCTCTCTGGTTGGAGCAGGCTGGCACTCCAGTCTTTCTTTGGCTTCCTTCTTGACCTGATCTCTTCACCTATCTCAGGAAGCTGTCTCAGAACATACATTTCTCTGTGTGTTCATGTGTATGAAGGAACAAATACATGTATGGACTCATGCCTGTGGAAGTCAGGGGACACCCTTCACTGATTCTCCCTGGTTGTTAGGGAGGGTTTGTCACTTTATAGACTAGGTTGTAGAATTCCAGGGTCCATTTCTCTGCCTCCCCAGCCTTGTATAACAAATGTACAACAATGACTGCTGGTTTTGTCACATGCGCCCTGGTGACAGAATGCAAAGCCTTGTGTTTGCAGTGAAAGCACTCTGCACTCCTCTCAGCTCTCAACAGGAGGACCAAAGTTCAAGATTCATTTGGTTTTAGGCTAGCTTGGGGTAGGAGTAACCTAAGAGTTGCTTCCAAAACATTTTATCCAAAATTTTAGTTGTTTAAGGGAAGCATCCATTATAGCATCAACACTACATAGTTAGTTCTGCTTACCTACACTAAAGACTGAGCCACTTAATGAACACCTCAATGGTATAGAAGCTTGCCACCAAACCTAATGACCTCTAAATTAATTCCCTCATGGGAGAAGGAGAGAGCCAAATCCTTTAAGTTGTCCTGAATTCTGAACCTTTGCACATGGGACCCACGGACATACACATACAATAATAAGTGAGTATATATTTTCAATTTACTTTTAAACTTTGCTTTTTTTGTCTATATGTTTGACTGCACCATACATGTGCAGTGGCCACAGAGGTCAGAGGAAGACACTGGATCTACTGGAACTCGACTTGCGGAGTTATGACTTGCCAGAGGATGCTGGGAACTGTGTCTGAGTCAGTTGCAAGAGCAGCAAGTGCATTAAAGAGTGAAACATTTCTCCTGTTCATAAACGACACCAGAAACAAACCAAAGGCATTCCATAATAGGGAAATCACTTATGAAGATATAATTTAAAGAAATTTAAAGAAAGTTGATGAGGACTGCAGAGGTGGCTCAACGGTTAAGAGCACAGACTGCTCTTCAAAAGGTCCTGAGTTCAGTTCCCAGCATCCACGTCAAACGGTTCACAAATGCCTGTCACTCTACCTCCAAGGGACCTGATGACCTTGTATGGCTTCCAAACAAGGACACACACACACACACACACACACACACACACACACACACACGCACCACAGAGGGAGAGAGAGAGAGAGAGAGAGAGAGAGAGAGAGAGAAAACACAAAAAAGAAAAAAACAAAGAGTTTGGAATGTGTTTGGATTTTTACCTGACACCACAGGTAGTTCTCTTCTGACCCAGGAATTCACAAAATGTTCTCCCTGAGGAAAGAAATTTGGATTTGGTTACCGACTGATTACCTTATGAAATATAATCAATCTGTGATCCGAAGCTGAAGAAGTTCCCCCACTGAAGCCAAGTTTCCTTAGAACAGCAGAATTTGGGAAAAGCAGTCCTTTAATTTTGGTTTGATTTTTATTGATTTGGGGATTTTTTTTATGCAGTTCCAAATATCAGTGAAATAGAAACTTTCTCAGAGCTGCTCTTACCAGACACCCAGCCCAACAGCAGAACACAGGTGTATTTGACACATGAGGAACTGAGATCCAGGAAAGGAGCTCTCCTCCAGTTGAGCAGCTCTCCCTCTGAGAGAGAGCTCAGCCATGCTGCCTGCAGAGGCTGCTCTTAAGTCAGTCAATACAGCCTCCTTTGGCTTCAGTTTGGGCTGTGTTTCCCACTGCCCACCTCTAGGTTGTCCTCACTAGTTTGAGTCTAAAGGCCTAGCTGCAGGAGGCATCCTGCCTGCCCTTCCTCTGCCAGGTGCCACAGAGGACTGAGTATGGCTTCCAGGTGGAGGCAGCAGATGGATGCTAGGGGCGTGGCCTGGGTCAGAGGGAAGATGAAGGAGGCAGAAGCCACCCACAGCCAGCCTGGAAAACCAAGTCTAAGTGGTTCGAGCTTAGCAAGACAACAGGATTTCTGTTTTCCTCTCTGCAGACAAGATGATGGAGAAGAGAAAACAAAACAAGCAAAAACCCTCACTATGACAATTCATATATTATTAGGCAAAGAACATACACTATTGGAAAAACTTGGTTGGTGTAAATTACCGTTACATGAACAAATCCCTCGTAGCTTTGGATATACTGGGCAATTTCCTCTGAGGTTTTCTTACTTTGAAGAAATTCACATCTATAATTAAAACCATAATTAAAATATACTCCTATAAATAGAGATGTTCTACATTGCAATGAGCATTTGAAAAACCTATTGAATTATTGGACTTTAAATATCAGTAAAACAGTCAAAAAAAAAAAAAACTTGCCCCAATAGTAGTACGCTCAAGGCCTGAGCAGGTCTGAAAGTGAGGCTAAAATTGAGCGGGAAAGTGGACACAAAGCCCCACCCCTAACCAGGAACTATTTGCATCTGATACCTATTGATAAAGGGAAGATCGATTTCTCCAGTGCATTGTCACTGGGCATATCAATGCACTCGAGGGCAGGACCCAGGCCCAGGAAGAGTTGGCTAACACAAAACAAACGCCACATAAATTTCTGTAGGCATTTTTAAGTGTTTTTGATTGTTTTGATTATAGGATATCTTTGTTGGGAAGAGGTTGAAACAGAGAGAGAAAGAACATGACTCTGCCTGAGTAAAAAGTGGGGAGGATCTGGGAGAAGTTGGAGGAGGGGAAAAACATGATCAAAATTATTGTATTAAAATTTTAAAAACTCACCTTACTCATGAGAATTGCAAGTGTTCTGAGATTATTTATTTATATTAATGACAACACATGTAACTATTTAAAATTGAATCTTCAGATTACTTATGTTTTTATTTTAAAATGAGGTGTCCCTGTGTCTCCCAGCTAATGGTAATCTCCTGGGCTAAAGCCATCTTCCTCCATCAGCCTCAGGAGTAGTGTAAGCTTGTTCTACGGCTCTCTGCTGTCACTTTCCTTAAACCCAAAGTACAAAACAAGCAATCGAACAGACTGGTATAGGCTAGTCAGATGGGATATATTGCCTTGTTGATTCAGCTGAGCGGGAGAAGCCTTGTACCCATGGTCAGATCAAAGACAGAAAATGAAAAATGTGAAAATTAGTTGTAGCATTATTCACGTATGAAACAAAAATGCCATGATAATTTTAAAGTGACATTAAATCACCTGGTTTTGATTTTTTTATAAAAGTATGTTGAAGATCATCTTGAAATGTATTCCTTGCCCATAAAAACAATGCTACTTTTTAAAAAAAGATTTATTTATTATATATATGAGTTACTAGCTATCTTCAGACACACCTGAAGAGGATGTTGGATTCATTACAGATGGTTGAAATCCACCATGTGGTTGCTAGGAATTAAACCCAGGACCTCTGTAAGAGCAGTTAGTACTCTGCTCCATATCTCCATCCTGTAAAGCTATTTTTAAGATTAAATAATACTCTTCTAACTGACATTAATGTTTCCTTCTGATGCTGTGGTAAGGGACTGAGAACTATTTTTTCAGTGGGGATGAGACCAGCCTTCTCCTCTTATATTCTAGAGAAGATGAACTCCATCACATGACTCAAATATTCTCAAGGGTTTCCACTCAGTGTCTGTGGCATCCAGGGTCCTGGCTACATTTTTCACCTCTCTCCATGCCCTGGGCTATGCCTGAATGTAGCCTATGTGGGACAGAGCACATGGGGTGGACTACAGTGAATTGAGTTATCAGTCCTTTTTAAAATATTATAATAAATCAACTTGTTTTGAAAACATTTTAATGTTTTTCTTTTCCTTTTGAGATAGGATTCTATGTCACAGGCTCACCTTAGGCTCTTCAGCAAAAATAAAACCCTTCAATTTCTTATCCTCTTGCATCAAACTTGACAGACTTGGGATTACAGGCTTGTGCCATCAATCCCACCTCAACATGACTTCCTTAAATCATATTGTAGATTTAGTTGAATGCTTGTATTATGTTATTAGGTTCCCAAATTGCATGAGAATCCCACATATAAGACGCTGAGGGCCACTGTCTCCAGCCAGTTCTGATTGGGGAATAAATTTGCCAGTGGCCAATGACTGGGCAGGGAGACAAAGGTAGGACTTTAGGATTTGAGGGCAAAAGGACTTGGGAAGAAGCAGTATCGCCATGCCCACATGCTGGCATATAAACAACACTCCAACCCTTCCACACACTCTAAAAAGTACTTTTTAAAAAACATTGGAAGATGGAGGGAGATGAGCATTTGAATGCTAATTCAGAAACTTGGCATTAGGCATTATTAATGTCCTCTTCTCCTAGGAGACATAATGGTACTGTGGTTCAACTTGTTGTTAATGTCTTATATGCTCTAATAGTAGCAAATTCTTTATGTGGCTCCTGGAATTCACTTTGAAGCAACCTGCTTATTATTACTCCATGGAAAACATTAGCAAGAGACAGATGGAAAATGTCCTGACTAGGTGCTGGCAAGTGCTTATTTACTGCTCCTTTTATTTTTATCAATCATAAGGAAAAATTGAAAACCAGTGAAAGGGTTTCATTGAAAGTGAAATCTTAGTGGGGCTTCTGGGCGGCCAGCAGGGAGAAGTCTGTGTGCTCTGGTGAATCCAGTGGGCCCCAGCAGGAGCCTTCAGGCGCCTGCTTTGGGATCTGAACAGCCTGGGCCACAGCACTAGGTCTCCAGGAAGTGTGGGAGACCTGGTGTGCACCCAGAGGCAGTCTGGGAGTTCACAGCACGGCTCGTTCCTGTGGCACAGAGCTTAGGCTTCAGTCCTGAGGCCTCTGGCGGTAGCCCTCAGACCTCTCTTCTTCTGGATCTAGATCAGCCTGAGCTGCAACACCACATCTCCAGGTCCTGAAAGAGGCAAGTGGGGCTTCCAGATGGCCAGTGGGAAGAAGTCGGTGTGCTCCGGTGAATCCAGCGGGCCCCAGCAGGAGCCTTCAGGTGTCTGCTTCGAATCTGAACAGCCTGGACAACAGCACCCTGTCTCCAGGCAGTGCAGGAGGTAAGCTGTGCACCAGAGGCCACCTGGGAAGGGGCAGTTTGCACTGGTGAGTCCAGCATTGACAAGACCAACTAACACCAGTGAGAACTAGATGGCAAAAGGCAAACGCAGGAAAGTCACTAACAGAAATCAAGACAATATGGCAACATCTGAACCCAATTCTCCTTTACCAGCACGTCCTGGATACCCCATCACACCAGTAAAACAAGATTTGGATTTAAAATCACTGGTCATGATGCTGGTACAGGAACACATGAAGGACATACTTAAAGAAATTCAGGAGAAAATGGATCAAAAGTTAGAAGCCCTTGCAAGGGAAACACAAAAATCATTGAAAGAAGTCCAGGAGAATACAAAAGCCAATAATGACGAAACAAAAAAAAAAAAAAAAAAAAAAAAAACACTTAAAGAAATACAGGAGAACTTTGGTCAACAGGCTGAGGTCATGAAAGAGGAAACACAAAAATCTCTTAAAGAATTACAGGAAAGCGCAAACAAGCAAGTGAAGGAGCTAAGCAAAACCATCCAGGATCTAAAATCAGAAGTAGAAACAACTAAGAAAACTCAAAGGGAGACAACTTTGGAGATAGAAAGCCTTGGGAAGAAATCAGTGGACATAGATGCAAATATCAACAACAGAATACAAGAGACAGAAGAAAGAATCTCAGATGCTGAAGATACCATAGAAATCATGGACTCAAGAGTTAAAGAAAATGCAAAAAGCAAAAAGCTTGTAACCCAAAATATCCAGGAAATCCAGGACACAATGAGAAGACCAAACCTAAGGATTATAGGCATAGATGAGAGTGAAGATTTACAACTTAAAGGGCCAGCAAATATCTTCAATAAAATTATGGAAGAAAACTTCCCTAACCTAAACAGAGAGATGCCCATGAATATACAAGAAGCCTACAGAACTCCAAACAGACTAGACCAGAACAGAAATACTTCCCATCACATAATAATCAAAACACCAAAGGTACTAAACAAAGAAAGAATATTAAAGGCAGTAAGAGAAAAAGGCCAAGTAACATATAAAGGAAGACCAATCAGAATCACAGCAGACTTTTCACCTGAGACTATGAAGGCTAGAAGATCCTGGGCTGATCTCATGTAGACTCTAAGAGAACACAAATGCCAGCCAAAACTACTATATCCAGCAAAACTCTCAATCACCATAGATGGAGAAACTAAGATATTCCATGACAAAACCAAGTTTACCCAATATCTATCCACAAACCCAGCCCTACAAAGGATAATAGGAGGAAAACACCAATACAAGGAGGGAAACTTCACCCTGGAAAAAGCAAGATACTAACCTTTCACCAAACCCAAAAGAAGTTAACCAATCAAATTTAAAAAATAACGTCAAAAATGACAGGAAGTAACAATCATTATTCTTTAATATCTCTTAACATCAATGGACTCAATGCCCCAATAAAAAGACACAGACTAACTGACTGGATACGTAAACAGGACCCTACATTTTGCTGCTTACAGGAAACACACCTAAGGGTCAAAGACAAACACTACCTTAGAGTAAAAGACTGGAAGACAATTTTACAAGCAAATGGTCTCAGGAAACAAGCTGGAGGAGCCATTTTAATATCAGACAAAATTGACTTTCAAGCCAAAGTCATCAAAAGAGACTCTGAGGGACAGTTCTTGCTGGTCAAAGGAAAAATCCACCAAGAAGAACTTTCAATCCTGAACATCTATGCTCCAAATGCAAGGGCACCCTCATTCCTAAGAGAAACTTTGATAAAGCTAAAAGCATACATTGCACCTAACACAATAATTGTGGGTGACTTCAACACTGCACTTTACTCAATAGACCGATCAGGAAAACAGAAACAGAACAGGGACACAGTGAAACTAATTGAAGCTTTGGACCAATTAGATTTAACAGATCTATATATAACATTTTATCCTAAAGTAAAGAATATACCTTTTTCTCAGCACCTCATGGTACCTTCTCCAAAATCGACCATATAATTGGTCACAAGACAGACATCAACAAATATAAGAAGATCGAACTAATCCCATGCCTCCTATCTGATCACTATGGAGTAAAAGTGGTCTTCAATAGCAACAAAAACAACAGAAAACCCACATACATGTGGAAATTGAACAATATTCTACTCAATGATACCTTGGTCAAGGAAGAAATAAAGAAAGAAATTAAAGACTTTTTAGAACACAATGAAAATGAAGACACAACATACCCAAATCTATGGGACACAATGAAAGCAGTGCTAAGAGGAAAACTCATAGCCCTGAGTGCCTCCAAAAAGAAAATGGAGAGAGCATACATTACCAGCTTAATGACACACCTGAAAGCCCTGGAACAAAAAGAAGCTATTTCACCCAGGAGGAGTTGAAGGCAGGAAACCATCAAACTCAGGGCTGAAATCAATCAAGTAGAAACAAAGAGAACCATACAAAGAATCAACAAAACCAGGAGCTGGTTCTTTGAGAAAATCAACAAGATAGATAAACCCTTAGCCACACTGACCAAAGGGCACAGAGAAAGTATCCAAGTTAACAAACTTAGAAATGAAAAGAGGGATATAACAACGGAAACTACTGAGGAAATCCAAAAAATCATCAGATCCTACTACAAGAGCCTGTACTCAACACAACTGGAGAATCTGGAGGAAATGGACAATTTCCTTGACAGATACCAAATACCAAAATTAAATCAGGACCAAATAGATCATCTAAACATTCCCATAATGCCTAAAGAAATAGGAGTCACAGAAAGTCTTTCAACCAAAAAAAGCACAGGACCAGATGGTTTCAGTGCAGAATTCTATCAGACCTTCAAAGAAGAGTTAACACCAATACTCTTCAAATTATTCCACAAAATAGAAACAGAAGGAACACTACCCAATTCCTTCTATGAAGCCACAATTACGCTGATACCAAAACCACACAAAGATCCAACAAAGAAAGAGAACTTTAGACCAATTTCCCTTATGAACATCGATGCAAAAATACTCAATAAAATTCTTGCCAACCGAATCCAAGAACACATCAAAAACGATCATCCACCATGATCAAGTAGGCTTTATCCCGGGAATGCAGGGTTGGTTCAATATACGGAAATCCATCAATGCAATCCACTACATAAACAAACTCAAAGAAAAAAACCACATGGTCATTTCATTGGATGCTGAAAAAGCATTTGACAAAATTCAGCATTCTTTCATGCTTAAAGTCTTGGAAAGAACAGGAATTCAAGGCCCATACCTAAGCATAGTAAAAGCAATATACAGCAAACCGGTAGCCAGCATCAAACTAAATGGAGAGAAACTTGAAGCAATCCCACTAAAATCAGGGACTAGACAGGGCAGCCCCCTTTCTTTTTATCTTTTCAATATTGTACTTGAGGTACTAGCTCGGGCAATTAGACAACATAAGGAGGTCAAAGGGATACAAATTGGAAAGGAAGAAGTCAAACTATCATTATTTGCAGATGACATGATAGTCTACCTAAGTGACCCAAAAAAACTCCACTAGAGAACTCCTACAGCTGATAAACAACTTCAGCAAAGTGGCAGGTTATAAAATCAACTCAAGCAAATCAGTGGCCTTCCTATACTCAAAGGATAAGCAGGCTGAGAAAGAAATTAGGGAAATGACCCCCTTCACAATAGCCACAAACAGTATAAAGTATCTTGGGGTGACTCTTACCAAACATGTGAAAGATCTGTATGACAAGAACTTCAAGACTCTGAAGAAGGAAATAGAAGAAGACCTCAAAAAATGGGAAAACCTCCCATGGTCATGGATCGGTAGAATCAATATAGTTAAAATGGCCATTTTGCCAAAAGTAATCTACAGATTCAATGCAATACCCATCAAAATCCCAACTCAATTCTTCACAGAGTTAGAAAGAGCAATTATCAAATTCATCTGAAATAACAAAAAACCCAGGATAGCTAAAACTATTCTCAGCAACAAAAGAAAGTCTGGGGGAATCAGTATCCCTGACCTCAAGCAATACTACAGAGCAATAGTGTTAAAAACTGCATGGTATTGGTACAGTGACAGGCAGGAGGATCAATGGAACAGGATTGAAGATCCAGAAATGAACCCACACACCTATGGCCACTTGATCCTCGACAAAGAGGCTGAAAACATCCAATGGAAAAAAGATAGCTTTTTCAACAAATGGTGCTGGTTCAACTGGAGGTCAGCATGCAGAAGAAAGCGAATTGATCCATCCTTGTCTCCTTGTACTAAGCTCAAATCTAAATGGATCAAGGACCTCCACATGAAGCCAGACACTCTGAAGCTAATAGAAAAGAAACTGGGGAAGACCCTTGAGGACATCGGTACAGGGAGAAAGTTTCTGAACAGAACACCAATAGCGTATGCTCTAAGAGCAAGAATTGACAAATTGGACCTCATAAAATTACAGAGTTTCTGTAAGGCAAAGGACACCATCAAGAGGACAAATCGGCAACCAACAAATTGGGAAAAGATCTTCATCAATCCTACATCAGATAGAGGGCTAATATCCAATATATATAAAGAACTCAAGAAGTTAGACTCCAGAAAACCGAACAACCCTATTAAAAAATGGGGTACAGAGTTAAACAAAGAATTCTCACCTGAAGAACTTCGGATGGCGGAGAAACATCTTAAAAAATGCTCAACTTCATTAGTCATTAGGGAAATGCAAATCAAAACAACCCTGAGATTTCACCTTACACCAGTCAGAATGGCCAAGATTAAAAGTTCAGGAGACAGCAGGTGTTGGAGAGGGTGTGGAGAAAGAGGAACACTCCTCCACTGCTGGTGGGGTTTCAAATTGGTACAACCACTCTGGAAATCAGTCTGGCGGTTCCTCTGAACACTGGGCACCTCACTTCCAGAAGATCCTGCTATACCACTCCTGGGCATATACCCAGAGGATTCCCCACCCTGTAATAAGGATACATGCTCTACTATGTTCATAGCAGCCCTATTTATAATTGCCAGACGCTGGAAAGAACCCAGGTATCCCTCAACAGAAGAGTGGATGCAAAAAATGTGGTATATCTACACAATGGAGTACTATTCAGCCATTAGAAATAATGAATTCATGAAATTCATAGGCAAATGGATGGAGCTAGAGAACATCATACTAAGTGAGGTAACCCAGACTCAAAAGATGAATCATGGTATGCAATCACTAATAAGTGGATATTAACCTAGAAACCTGGAATACCCAAAACATAATCTACACATCAAATGAGGTACAAGAAGAAAGGAAGAGTGGCCCCTTGTTCTGGAAAGACTCAGTGAATCAGTATTCAGCAAAACCAGAACGGGGAAGTGGGAAGGGGTGGGTGGGAGGACAGGGGGAGAGAAGGGGGCTTAAGGGACTTTCTGGGAGTGGGGAGGCTAGGAAAGGGGAAATCATTTGAAATGTAAATAAAAAATATATCGAATAAAAAAAAAAGTTAAATCGTTCAGCAGTTTGTCTATGATGAGGCAGAGCCGACCTCGGTCAGTCTGTAGCTGTTATATCTTATTATTGGCGGTTTTTCAGTCTGAGGAGGTTCAGTACAACAGAGCTTGCTTTCCAATTTGGGTACAGTGAGGCAGAGCCTGCCTCAGCAACTGGGCTCCCCCTTTTTATAGCCACCTAGGTGGGGGGTGGAGCTCTGCCCACACTGGCTGCTCCAGGGCTTGCAAAGTCCAAGCAGGCAGCTAGGAGGCAGATAGTAAACATTTCAAAATCAGTTTAAATCAACTGATCTGAAAACCATTTACTTCCGTTTTCTTCCCACTCAGTCATTTCTTTACCCTTGAAGTTTCAACATTTCTTTCATACTTCTTTCATTACATTTCATTGAATTCGACTGTTTGGCATTAGGTTACATTGCATTTGTTACAATTAAATTAAATCTATTGTATGGAATTCTTAGATTTAATTAAATTGTAATAACTTATGTTCCATCACTTTCATATTTTGTTTTATCACTTCATGTCCTATCGGTCCATTTTCCTATGTCTCACTTCCTATTATCTACTCCTTTTTTTTCTTACGCTTCACTTAGTTACATGCATTATATGTTTTTTGATTACAGAATATTGTAGTTCATTTCAACTGGTTTCATGATTTCATTCCCTGACTTTATTGCTCCTCAGTTCACACCCTTCTTCATCTCATTGTAGAGTTTCTCAGTAACAGGCTTTTATTCCTACAAAGGTAAATTGTTCAGCAGTTTGGGTACAATGAGGTACAGCCATCCAAGTCCAGTGTGCTGCTGTAATATCTTATTGCAGAATTTCTTGGTAACCAGTTTTTATTCTTTAAAAGGTAAATTGTGGAGAGCTGACCGCGCCTTAAAGATGGCGCTGCCGGAGCCTGGCCGTCCAGAGTAAACAAGTCCTTATAAGGCTTGAGGCTTGGATCACTCAGTGGCGTGATCTCATGCCATGTTGCTTGGCCAATGGTAGAGCAAAGCATCATCTCAGACCATGGGCCGTCCTAGCAAGGGTATATCAGTCACGCTCTAGGGAGATTCAGGGGCACACCCAGCAAGCTGTAACTAAACATTCATTCTGAGTAAACTCTCTCTGGAAGGAACTGGTGTGCTAGTCTTTCTTCCCTGCTGGTAAGGGAATCGGCGCAGCACAGTAAATCATTCAGCAATTTGGGTATGATGAGGCAGAGCCGACCTTGGCCAGTCTGCAGCTATCATATCTTATTATTGATGTTCTCAGAATCGGTTTTTCAACCTCAGGAAGTTCAGTACAACAGAGCTTGCTTTCCAATTTGGATAGAGTGAGGCAGAGCCTGCTTCAGCAACTGGGCTCTCCCAGACTCAGCCACCGAGGTGGGGGACTGAGCTGTGTCCCACTGGCTGCACCAGGGCTTACAAAGACCAAGCTGGCAGCTTGGAGACAGAGAGTAAACTTAATTTCAAAATCTCCTTAAATAAACCGTTCTGAAAACGATTTACTTCCCTTTTCTTATATCACTCAATCATTTCTTTAGCCTTCCTCAACATTTCCTTTACACTTCTTTCATTACATTCCATTGTATTAAATTGTATGGCATTAAGTTACATTATATTCATTAAAATTAAATTAAATCTATTGTTTTAAATTATTACATTAAATTAAAATGCAATAAGTTATGTTTTATCACTTTCATATTTTGGTTTATCATTTCACGTCCTTTCAGTCCTATTTTCCTATCTCTCACTTCATATAATTTCCTCCTTTTTTTTCATTCATTTCACTTTGTTACATGCATTACATAGTTTTTGATCAGAAGAGGTTGTATTTCATTTCGTCTGGTTTCATGATTTTAATTCCATGTCTTTATTGCTCCTCATTTCACCCTCTTCTTTAGCTCACTGTAGGGTGTATCAGTAACAGATTTTTATTCTCACAGAGGTAAATTGCTCAGCAGTCTGGGTATAATGAGGTAGGAGCTGAGGCCTTTGCTTCAGCTCCTGCCTCCAGGCTCCTGCCCTGTTGTTAGTGTCCCTGCCCTGCCTCCCTTCAGGGAGGACAGTTTGGGGAACTGAGCATCAACTCAGCCCCTTCCTCCCAGAGTGGCCTCTGCCCATGGCTTTTCATCAGGAAAGGAGCCCTAAATAGCCCACTTGCCTTGGCCAAGCTGTCTCTTCACAGCATGGAAAGGTGACTAAAATGCATTTGCATTTCAATTCAATGTGTAGATATATGCACCTAGAGAGCTGACTGGGAGGCCCCACCCTCCTGACCCTGGCTGGGTTGGAGTGGCTGGCCTGGATTTGCAGCCACCCCCCTCCTCTGTCAGCAGGTAGAATGCTGGGGGGATAGGTCAGCACCCTCATAGCCCACCAGGCTCTCTTTGGTAAATATTGTTTTTAGGCATAAAATAAAAGACACCTTGGCCAGGAAAGGGGAAAAAAAGTGAAATCTTTCAGTGAAAGATTTTTATTTGGCAGAAACAAAGAAACGAAAACAAAGAAATCTCAAAACCAGTACTTAACAGATCACTAAAAATATTCACAATATAATTTTTCTAAGCAGAGACCTACAATAAATAACAAAAACCTTGAATCTCTGAACAAAATTTCTGTTCTCATGTGGCACTAGGATATGGGCAACCTAGGGCCTACCTGGTCCTCTCTCATTTTATCAGAGAGTGGTTTTGACCTCCCAGTTATCCAGTGTCCATCTTCCTATTGCTGGGATTACAGTTATACGTCACTACACCCAGCAAGCATTTTCATTTGATGCATGTTCTGCAGGATGCTATATTACTTGTAATGCCTTAGAAGTTCTTGCTTTCTTTGATCTATACACTGTTCCAGCCCTGGGAAGACTAATTCATTTATTAGCTAGGGGGACTCACACAACTGCTGCTTGACAACACATCTTAGTATTTGGGATGATAGGTAGATGACTTAATAGATAAAGTGCCTTAGCACAAGCATGAGGATCTGGAGTTTGAATCTGAGTATCTTATCTACTTAAACATGGAGCATGGTCACACACTGCTTTAACCCTAGTCCTGGGGTAGCAGAGACAGGCAGGTCCTAGGGCTCAGTGACCAACTAGTCTAGACAATCTATGAGTTCTGGTTCAGTGATACCTGAGAGTGATAAGGAAGATATGCTAGGTTAACCTGCAGTCCACATATGTGTACACACACACACACACACACACACACCAAACCAAAAATATATTAAAAAATATAAGCAAAATAGCTTTTAAATAGAAGAAAAAAACAAAGTGCCTGTGATTCACATTTGTTACTTACCTTACTGGAAAACTTTAGGGGTGACCCATATTGGGTAAGAGAAGTATCAGAAGTCAAGAGAACACTCCAACAATGTGGCTCTTTTGCTTTGTAAAAATAAAATGCTTATCCACTTACTTGGGGAACCACTTGGCATGCTCCTTCCAGGGGTCGTCTCCTTCTTCCCAGTTTCCCAAGCATCCACCACAGGAGAAACACTGCACAGTGTCCCTTTTACCTACAGATGCATGATAGGCTTTGACTGCCCAGCAATGGCACCAGCTGTGTCTTGGAGCTGATCATACTGTCAGAACAAGACAGACTCCAGCATGCCTGTCCTTTGTAGGGGCTACAGAAGTGCTCTAGCACTCCGCCAAACCCTCATCCCACTGTTGGTACATTTAAAAACTATATATGAAAAAAATAACATTTTATTTTAATACACAGGCAAATATGCGTCTGCATGTGTGTGTTTATATTTATAGATATATGGCAAACCAATAATGCTCTACTAAATATATGTTAAAGCAGAAGCAAAACTGCTACACTTGAAAGTTAATGCATTACATTTTATGTCTAACATAAAACAGTGAGGGTTCATTAACAAATATTACCCACAAAATGGAACCTAAACTCTAAATACCTCAGAAACACCTCACAAACTGGAATCCACTTACCCGTAAAGACAAAGCCAGCTGCTGAGAGTACACGTGGTGATGTCCCATGGGCATAAAATGGCCAGTCCTCAAAGGACTCCAGTCTGGCCTCCTCCTCATGGTACCTTGCTTTGTCACCTCTCAGCATCTTCTCTGGACTCTTCACCCGGATGTCATACTTGCCAATGTTGCCAACATCTTTGCCCAGAAGGAACTCACATTCTGGTCGTAATTTCCTGTGGCTCTCTATGGGAAGTTTCCTGAGGCTCGTACCAAAGAGGATTAAGCTACAGCAAAAGCACTGGACCCCACATTTCACCCCAGTGTAGTAAAACCCAGCAGATGCCATCTCCTGTGGTGTCCACGATCTGAACGTGTCATAGGTCACAAAAGTCTTTAGTCGTTTGGCTTCACTGCGCATCTGCGAGTTAAAACCTTTCTTCATTTTCATTCTTTCCTTACACTCTTCTTCTTCTTGGCTCTTTGCCAGCTGAACTGCATCCACTCCAAGAAAAACAGAAAGTTCAGGGAGAAATTCATAATCAAATTCAGAAACTTGATCCTCAGAGGCCTCCCCATGCTCCGCCATTTTCTAAAGGACAAAGGAAAACAGATTATGGGAGGTAATGCTTTTAGCATAAAGAGCAGATATAACTAGGCAGGCACAGGAAGGAATTCAGATGCATAATGGGAAGTGGCATGCTCAGGGACTAAAGGTTTGGCTAACTTCAGCCTGCCAGACAAAATAAAGGACCAGCCTCCTTACTCATAACCAACTCCCTCCATTTCTTGACCACATGATTGAAGGTCCCAAACATTACTCAGGGTGCTTCAGGACTCTCACTAACACAGTCATTTGTCAATCTTGGCAGTGTCTCCTTTTATACATCTGTAACTCACTTAGCGCCAATAAAGTTATTTTGCTTCTTTGAAAATCTCTTTGAGCCTTTATTTTCAGTTGTTTAAATAAGAGAACAACAGCCTGCAAACACACAATCCATTCCACCTCAGGCTACAGAATGCTACTCAGGTTTGCATCACCAAGGCCTGTTCCAATTGTTTTGTTAATAATGGAACCATTGTTGTGATAAGAGTGTATATTTATCATGCATGTCAATCAATATATATCAAATCCCATCACCTGGATGAGATAATTCGATGAAATTACTCTTACTCGCTTCTGTAAAACTCTTGTTCTTGTATTCACTTCTCAGGTCTAGTGCTCTGCATGTAAACTCTGTCAGGTCAGGAGGGAGCCCCCAAAACAGTACTGCTAGTAACAAAGTCCTAACTCAAGCAGGACTCTGGCCAGAAAAATGGAGGTTATTGAGGAAACAGAAGCTTAAACTCTGCCTTCCTCAGGAATCTCCAAAGACAGAGTTCTGTTTACCTGGAAACACCCTACCACTACCTATGACATGTCATCTGTTTCCTAATATCGCAAACTGCTCGCAGTAACTCCCAGCCTGTTCTGACCCACACCTCTCCTCCCTGTTCCCCTAAGATTGGCAGAGCTTTTCCCATTACTCTATTCTCTACCCTCCATGAGAACATCTAAAAGTTTAACTTCCCAAACAAACTTCTTTCCTACTCACAGAGTGGTTCAGTTCTGTGGTTTCATGGCACTCTTGCTTACAATGGATTGTATGGGGCACATGGATAGATCCAGGCAAGTAGATAGTTTAATAAAGGAAAGATTCTGATTAGTTGAGAATGGTGCCAGTCCTGTTTGTAGAAAAATAAAAATAGACCCATATTTGTCACCTTGTACAAAGATCAAGTCCAAGTGGATCAAGGACCTCGATATAAAAACAGATGTTCTCATGCTCTATTATCAAGAATTGATAAATTCAATCTCATGAAATTGGAAAGCTTCTGTAAGGCAAAGGACATATTCAATAAGACAAATAAGAACTCAAGAAACTAATTACTAAAACACCAAACAACCCAATCAAAAAATGGGTATAGAACTAAACTGAGATTTCACAACTGAGGAATCACAAAATGCCTGAGAAGTACCTAACAAAATGTTCAAAGTCCTTAGTGATCAGAGAAATGCAAATCAAAACAACTCTGAGATTCCACCTTATACCAATCCGATTGGCTAAGATCAAAACCACAGGTGACAACAAATGTTGGAGAGATTGTGGAGAAATAGGAACACTCCTCCATTGCTGGTGGGATTGAAAACTGCAACAACAACTCTGGAAATCAATCTGGAGGGTCCACAGAAAATTGCAAATAGATCTACCTGAAGATCCAGCTCTACTACTCTTGGGAATATACCCAAAAGAAGCCCCACCACACCACAGAGGCACACGTTCCACTGTGTTCCTAGTGGCCTTATTTGTGATAGTCAGAAACTGGAAACTACCCAGTTGTCTCATGACAGAAGAATGGATACAGAAAATGTGGTTCATTTACACAATGGAATACTACTCAGCTATTAAGAACGAAGAAATCCTGAATTTTTCAGGCAAATGGGTGGAACTTGAAAATATCATCCTGAGTGAGGTAACTCAGACCCAAAAGGACATTCATGGTATGTGCTCAGCAATAAGTGAATATTAGCCACAAAAAGAGAACAGATTATGCAAGATACAGACTACAGAACTGAAAACAGTCAACAAGTTAAAGGGTCCAAGTGAGGACACCTCAGTCCCCTTGGGAGAGAGAACAAAGCAATCACAAATGGGAGGGAGGAAGAGACCTGGTGGGGAGAGGTGGGAAGAGGGGAACCTAATCTGGTATTGGGTGAAAGAAAAGGACTGAAGCCCTGAGGGCCAGCAGAAAGAATGGAAACAGGCAACCTCAGGAGACAGGAGACTGGGGAGACCCTCCAGAATGCACCAGAGACCTGGGAGGTGAGAGACTCTCAGAACTCGGACCTTAGATGAAATGCCTGACAGTAGGGAGAGGGAACTTATAGAGCCCACTTCCAGCAGGAAGATGGCATCAAATGAGAGAGAGGGGGGCCATCCCACAGTCACAGTTCTGACCCATAACTGTGCCTCTCTGAAAGAATTACAGGGATGGAAGAGGAGAGGAGTCTGACAAAGAGAAGGTCCAGCTACAGACCCAAAGTGGGATCCAGCTCTAGGGGGAGGTCCTAAGGCCTGACATGATTACTGAGGCTATGGAGTGCTCACAAAAAGGGACCAAGCATGACCTCACTCCAGAAGACCCAACAAGCAGCTGAAAAAGTCAGATGCAGATATTTGTACCCAACCAATGGATAGAAGCAGCTGGCCCCTGTTGCTGAATTAGGGAAGACTGCAAGAAGCTGAGGAGAAGGACAAATGTGTAGAAGGACCAGCAATCTCATTTAATCGGGACCCCTGACATCTTTCCAAAGAAATAGCATACACCAGCTGATATGAGGCCCCTAAGACTCATACATTAGAGGACTGGGTGTGTGTGTGTACTCATTCAGAGATGATGTACCTAACCCTCAAGAGACTGGAGGCCCCAGGGCATTTAGAGGTCAAGTGGGGTGGGAGTGGAGACATCCAGGTGGAGGCAGGGGGTTGGGAGGAGGTATTGGATGTGGAAGTCTAAGGGTGGACATGGGTGGGGGGAATAAAATATGGAGTATAAAAATAATTTAATTAATTAATAAAAAGGAAAAAGAGCTGGAAAAATAAAGCATGGTGCCAGTCGTGGATCATGACCCAAACCTAAGAGAGGAAGGGGACAGTTCTGCATGACGTTCTACACAATATGTGCACAGTCTCAGCCTCTCCCAGGGCAACTGAAAAGCAAGCACTTATTTACCTTGCTCCTTTGGTTGAATGCAGCCCAGGTCAGTAAGAGTTTCCAGGCTTCAACAGCTGCTACTTTTCAAGGTAATCTCTGAAATCTACTCCTCCACTCTATTGCCTATTCTTCTGACTCAGGAACATAATTAATTTTTTATTTATTTCTTTTATTTATATGAGTACCCTGCAGCTGTCTTCAGACACACACTAGAAGAGTGCATCAGATCCCATTAAAGATGGGAACCACCATGTGGTTGCTGGGAATTGAACTCAGGACCTCTGGAAGAGTAGTCAGGGCTCTTAACCGCTGAGTCATCTCTCCAGCCCAGGAACATGATTATTGTTATAGGTGCTAGAGAATTTATTTTATAAACTTAGTTAAATGTTTCATTATCCCATTATCAAATACATAAATGTACTCATATGAATGTTAGGGATTGGGCCCAGGTTCTCTACTTGGGCTAAATGGTTTGCAATAACCAAGCCCTTAATTCCACCAGTGGTCCACATGTGTGTAAAGGATTGAGCCCAGGGCCTTTTCCTTAGTAGGAAACTTCCCTACCACTGAGCAACCTCAGCAAGCACAGCCATGGGCATCACGGGCACCTACAAAGTTAAATAACAGTAGACAGAGACAGAAGCCTCTGGGTTCCTTTCACAAATGGTTTTGGCTTTGCTACTACTTATAAATTGTTTAGCTACCTACTAGAGAAAGCACTGGAATCAGGGCTTGAGAAAACAGTATTTTTTAACCCCTCATCTGAGTTCTCCCTTTGCACTTCCCTGCCCTTACAGACATTCTGATCTGCTCAATGATTAGAACAGTACATATTACTGTGTCCCCATTTAAGAGCTAATCCAACAGACTGGCTGTCAATCACCCAGCCAGGAGACTGCTCCACTGGAAATCTGATCCCCCAGAAGGTCTGCTAAGAAGATGGGCAGGATAATTATCTCCATAAAAGATCACGTTGTTACTTACAGAGCTCCACGATGCAGCACTGCTAATCTTATCCAACTTTCTTAGTTCTAACTCAGTAACTGTAGCTTTGGGGGCTTGATGGTTACAAACACTGGATGTTCTTCCTGAGGACCTGGGCTCCATTTCCAGCACCCATATGGCAGTTCACAGTGGTCTTTAACTCCAGTTTCAGGGAGATCTATCGCCCTCTTCTGGCCTCCATGGTCACCAGACATGTGCCTGGTTGAACAGACATGCATGCAAAAAATCACCACTTTGTGTGTGTGTGTGTGTGTGCTTGTGTAATTTTTTTAAACATGTAATTTTTCTTTTTTTCTATTATTCTATTTATTCTAGAGAATGAGGACAAAATCTGTAAAATGTGGTTTTCTAGATATGACATGGACATTGAACTCATGAACTCAATGGCAGCTGTTGTTAGTTTCACAAGGCCTCATAACCTTAATGCCGTCAGAATTCCAGCATAGACAGGGAGGGGCTCATAAAGTCCAGTCCCAACAGAATAGCTTATTGGGAGTTTATGGATACTATGAAAGAGTCAGGTGTTTTCCTCCAGGGGTGTGGTCAGTTGTAGGTCCACTGTGACGGAGAGGATGGCTACATATACATACAGACAGCACTAGTTGGACTCAGTTGATTATGAAAAAAGAAAGGGAGAGAATGAAGATGGAAAAAACCTGTATGGGGTGTGTGAGCAGGATTAAAGGGGTGGGGAGGATGTGGCCAATGTACATTACATGGATATATTAAATCTCGAATAATAAATTTTAAAAGCATTGTAAATAAAATAGCAAAGAATTTTAACACAAAAACTCACAGAATATATGCAGTCAATACATTTTGGGAAATGTTTTAAAAGATATAACATATATATTATAAAATGATATATGTGTTTTTAATAAAAAAGATACTTGAGACTTTCAAATAATAAGTAAAATAATATTTTAAAAGATAATTATCTAGAGAAAAATATTTGAGGGACTGAAGAGATGAATCAGCAGTTAGTACTTACTGCTCTTCCAGAGGTCCTGAGTTCAACTCCCAGCACCTACATGGTGGCTCATAACTATCTGTATAATCCTGAATTGGTTCCAATGCCCTCTTCTAGTGTGTCTGAAGATAGTTACAGTGTACTCACATAAAATCAATCAATCTTTTATTTTAATGAAAAAGAAAAGTAAAAGATTCTTTCCAAGTTATTTCAGAAAAGCCTGAACTGGCCAGACTGGACTGAATTTTAACTCCTTCCCATGACAGAATATAAACTTTCTGGACTGGAGACTACAGTCATAGAGCATAGTCACCCTGGCATGGAAATCATGGTGCCAGGATTTTGAGGCAGCCAGTCAAATCCTGTCTTCAGTCAGGAAGTAGAGAGCCCATCAGTGGGTACCTAATTTAATCTGCCTTGTTACATTTACATAATCTTGTCATTTCACAAAACTAGACAGTAATATGAGTCTTCCTATTTGGTGACATTCACTTAACATAATATTTTCATGAGACACACACACAAGAGAGCATGTGTCAGTACTTACACTCCCTTATTAAAGTGATATTTCGGTACATATATGTCATAGTTTATCCAATCATATTTATCAGGCATTTGATTAAACTGTTGTAGAATTTATAAATAATGGAAGTTTACATATTCCCACAAGTGTGAGAATTTTTCCTTCTAAAATCTCTAAGTGCATTTTCACACACACAAATTGTCTCTTGCTTCTAATTAGCAGGGTTAGTTATGGCAATACACTATGTACCATGGACTAGTCCGGCTATTAAGGTTTCCTCACTAACTTCAGACTAATTTATCCAGACCCTACAAATGCATCCACAATGCACACCCTATGTCTTCATTACATCATATTCTTTGCTGGTTTATTTCATTAAGAAAGAAAAGTAGTTTCTTAGTACACTTCAAAGACAGCACCAGGCATGGCGCTAGCAGAAGAACTGCCTACTTGGGATTTTGATTGTTTCTTGAATATGTACTTTGAGGCAGGAACTGACCATGTTTCCTTAATAGTTCTATCTCCACTTCCTGATTGTTGGGATAATGAGTGTTTTCCTCCAGGCACAACCATAAGAATAGCTCTAAAACAGAAGTCTTCCTGCTGACATTTGCACCTGGGAGCAGGGCAGCTCCACAGCTTTCTGTGCATAGCCCACCAGGAGAGAGTGATCTCCCAGCAGTGCTTTCACTTCTGAGTGTGGAGGTGAGATCTCCACCTTCCCTCTGGAAGGGAACACCTAGGAGCATACAGGGCATATGATCAGTGGAGATGCTGGGACAGAGGTCTTCAGGCTGCCATTTGCACCGGGGATCCAGGCTGCTCCACAACCTTCTGTGCACAGACCCTGCAGAAGAGAGTTGGTCTCCCAGGAGTACTGACAGGCTTATAGGCCCAAAGGAGGGACAAGTTCTAGCCAGAGACAGCAAGACCAACCAGCACCAGATGGCGAAAGGCAAGCACAAGAATGCTACCAACAGAAACCAAAGCTTTGTGGCAACATCAGCACCCAGTTCTTCCATCACAGCAAGTTCTGGATACCCCAACACACGAGAAAAGCAAGACTCTGATTTAAAATTGCATCACATGATGCTGATAGAGGACTTCAAGAAGGACATAAATAATTCCCTAAAAAAACAGGTGAACATGCTATACCACTCCTGGGCATATACCCAAAAGATTCCCCAGCATGTAATAAGGATATATGTTCTACTATGTTCATAGCAGCCCTATTTATAATTGCCAGAAGTTGGAAAGAACCCAGGTATCCCTCAACAGAAGAGTGGATGCAAAAAATGTGGTATATATTCACAATGGAGTACTATTCAGCCATTAGAAACAATGAATTCATGAAATTCGTAGGCAAATGGATGGAGCTGGAGAACATCATACTAAGTGAGGTAACCCAGACTCAAAAGGTGAATCATGGTATGCACTCACTAATAAGTGGATATTAACCTAGAAAACTGGAATACCCAAAACATAATCCACACATCAAATGAGGTACAAGAAGAACGGAGGAGTGGCCCCTTGTTCTGGAAAGACTCAGTGAAGCAGTATAGAACAAAATCAGAACAGGGAAGTGGGAAGGGGACTGATGGGACTTTCGGGGAGTGGGGGTCCAGAAAAGGGGAAATCATTTGAAATGTAAATAAATATATCAATAAATTAAAAAAAAAAACAGGTGAACATGGGTCAACAGGTAGAAGCCCTTAGAGGAAAAACAAAGATCCTTAAAGAATTACAGGAAAACACAAACAAGTGAAGGAACTGAACAAAACCATCCCAAATCTAACAATGGAAGTAGAAACAATAAAGAAATCACAAAGTGAGACATCTCTGAAGATAGAAAACCTTGGAGACAAATCAGGAGTCACAGATGCAAGTATCAACAAGAGAATACAAGAAGAAAGAATTTCAGGTGTTGAAGGTACCATAGAAAACATTGACTCAATAGTCAAAGAAAATGCAAAATGCATAAAGCTTGAACCCAAAACATCCAGGAAATCCAGGACACAAAGAGAACACCAAAACCTAAGGATTATAAGTATAGAAGAGTGTGAAGATTTACAACTTAAAGGGCAAGTAAATATCTTTAACAAAATTATAGAAGAAAACTTCCCTAACTTAAAGAAAGACATGCCCATAAACATACAAGAAGCCTACAGAACTCCAAATAGATTGGACCAGGACAGAAATTCCTCCCATCACATAATAATCAAAACACCAATTTCACGAAACAAAGAAAGAATATTAAAAGCAGTAAGGGAAAAAGGGCAAGTAACTTATAAAGGCAGACCTATCAGAATTACACCAGACTTCTCACCAGAGAACATGAAAGCTAGAAGATCCTTGGCAGATCTCATACAGACCCTAAGAGAACACAAATGCCAGCCCAGACTACGATACCCAGCAAAACTCTCAATCACCATAGATGGAGAAACCAAAATATTCCATGACAAAACCAAATTTACACAATATATGTCCACAAATCCAGTCCTACAAAGGATAATAGTTGGAAAACGCCAACATAAGGAGGGAAACTACACCCTAGAAATAGCAAGAAAGTAATCTTCCAACAAACCAAAAGAAGACACCCACACAAGCATAAAAAAAACATCAAAAATAACAGGAAGCAACAATCACTATTCCTTAATATCTCTTAACATTAATGGACTCAATTCTCCAATAAATAGACATAGATAAACACAAATATTTTTCATGTAAATCTTCAATTTCATCAGAAAATGTTTGTAATTGCTCTTTCAATTAATTTAGTAATTTTTTTATGTCTACCATTTTATCTGCATTATTTTTCATGATAATCTTTAATTTTAATATGTTTTTCTATGTATTTGTTCTATTTTATCAGAAATGTTTTCCATGTAATTCTCTGATTTTATCACAAAATATTTTTTTAATTTCATCTTCAAATAACTTAGACAGAATTTTTATGTGTACTATTTTATCTGTATATTTTTCCATGAAATAGTCAATTTTAATGTTTTTCTATATATTTCTTGAATTTTATCAGAAATATTTTCCATGTAAATCTTTAACTTTATCAGAAAATGTTTATAATACCACTTTCAATCAACTTAGGAATACTTTTATGGCTAACATTATTATGTCTACATAAAAATTTCCAGGATAATCTTTGATTTTGACATATTTTTCTACAATTATATCAGAAATATTTTCCACCTAAATCTTCAATTCTATCATGAAATGTTTCTATTTCTTTTTTCAATTAATTTAGCAATATTTTTCACATCTAATACTTTACTCTTCATTTTTCCATGAAAATTGACAATTTTAATGTGTTTTTCTAAGTATCTCTTCTATTTAATCAGAAATATTTATAAGTAAATCCTCAATTTTATCATAAAATGTTGAAATGTTTTACTTCCTTTTTCAATAAAAGAACATGCTTTTCAAAAAAAAGAAACAACAATCACAAAATTTATTGCTCTAAAGAGACTGTAAGTTCTGTGTTTGTGTCACCAGAAGTCAAGGCTAAAATAAATTAGAAATTTGCTCTAGTGGTTTCACAGTTTGAGGAGTTGGTGCAACAGACCTATAACCAGTAATTGGCATTAGTTATCATATCATTTGAAATTTCAGAAGTAATGCCAATGGCTTCCTCCCTTTGGATGTCATTTCTAATCATTCCCCTGAGCATTACCATCTGGTTTACTAGACCTGAGATCTTTTCATTCCCGTTGTTCCTTCCTAATGGATGATGTTGTTCTTCTGGTCATCATCCAACACAATTTGCAGCAAAAGACCAATTTAGTCTACATCAACCTCTCTCTATTACCCCAGCAGCTGGCTCACGCCACAGGTCATCCACTGAGAGAACTTCTGAAAAGTAAATCACTACTTAGACCAAAGGGAACCTCTGAACACCTCACTGTCTGCTATGACCAGTCCTCAGGTCCTTGTCTGCATGCTCAGCGTTGCCGTTACCCCACAGGAGTACTCAGTGCATACCTGTAGATAGGGTGGAACAGGTCCTCGCTGTAGCATCTCTCATACACTATACACTGATCACTCACACCCAGGGTGCAATTTGTCCTCTACCCATCTATATGCAAAAGCTGCAGTACACGGAAGGCTTTCATTTTTTTCCATTTGTTTTTATTTTGCCTTAGGGACATGATCCTGCTATAAGCCCAAGTTGACCTCAAAGTTGATACCATCCTGCCTCAATCTCCTAAGTGTTGGTATTCTGTGTAATTTGAAGACTTTAAAGGCAAAGTACACCTTTTGATTTAAAGATAATCTGGAAATCATGTAGAAATTTAACAATAGCTAATAATATTTTTCAAACAACTCTTTGTCACTAAAGTATAATATCCCCAAGGAATCACACCTCTGAAGACCAGCAGAAATAGGGCTGCTCAACTCTTTGACAAGTTATTTTTCGTTGTCTTAATATATCTTTCCCTTAAAGTCTCCTTAAAGATGAAGAGACAAAGGTCATGTTCTTAATCAAAACACACAATTACCCAACCCTCACTTCCTGTTCCACTGCTTTACACAAGGAACTGGCCATGACTTGGCAGCATTGCTTAGTTACTTCATGTTTCTCAACAAAAGCTGCAATATTCCTATTCCTGGGATAAGATACCATGACAAAAGCAACTCAATAGAAAAAAAGGTTCGTTCTGACTTACAGTTGGAAGGGATAAATTCCATCGAGGCAGGCAAGGTATTATAGAAGGAGCAGAGCCTCTGGTCACACTGCAGTGAAGAAGCAGAGAGAGAGAGAGTAAGAAGCTGGACCAGGCTATTAGCCCATAGGGCTGTGTCCAAGTACTCACTTCCTCTGATGAGGCTCTGCCTCTTAAAGGTTCCACAAACCGCTCAGACAGCACTAGTACCTGGACAGCAAATATCCACAGACATGAGCTGCCTATAAGAGCTACTTTACAATCATTTGACAATAATCAAGAACCAGTATTCTCCAGGAACTTGCTATGTATCTGTACAGCTTCCTTTCCCACTTCATCCTTATGCACATCTTTTTTTTTATTAAATAAAATGTTTTATTATGTGAACCCTTGTGGTGAGAATTATACATGTCATATGGAGGAGACATGTGGTGAAGGGCAGAACTTTCCTTCAACTAGGTAAATCCTGGGATGACTATCTCCCCAACTGATTGTTTTGTTTAGCGTAGGATCTCACAGAAGACCTTTAAGGAGAAACCAAGAAAGCATTTGAGGAACTTAAACTCAAATTTCACAGCTAAGGAAGGAAGCTACTAATTAGGGCTCTACGTTGTATTAATATGGTACACCAGGACCCAGAAGATTATGACTCCCAGAAGATTTATTTCATTTCCAACAGCTTAGGATTGTCCTAATTTTTTTCTGAACTATTCTTGGAGAGACATGAACAAACATCTACTCACCCAGCCCTAATAATGAACTGACCAAAGAATACCATCAAATTCCCACTTGGGGCCAGGAGTGGTAGTTTAAACCTTTAATCCCAGGAAGATGGAGCTATACAGTAAAATAATGTAATTTTTAAAAAAAAGATCTGGGACCTGAGAGAGGGTTCAGTGGTTACTGGTCTTAGAGAGCTATTCTTGCAGAGGATGGAAATTCAATTACTAGCTGCCACACCAGGAAGCTCACAATTGACTGTAACTCCAGCTCCAGACTATTCAACATCTCTGGCCTGAGTGGGCACTTCATTCATTTGTACAATCAACTGAATAAAGCTTAAAAAAAACTAACTTGATTTGATCCAGTGAGTTTTATTGTGGATGATTTACAGGAAGATGGGTAAGGAGTTATTTATGGGAGCAGAAATAACTCAAAAGTTGTATTACTAAAAGCACAGCTGTCATCCCAGCTCAGGAGACAGCTTACCAGAGCTAGAAACCCAGACAATACCATACTACCCACAGGCAGCTCAGCATGCTGGAAAGTATAACTCACAGGTAGTTCAATTGATCTGAGCCACTTCCAATCAATTTCGCTCATCTCAGCTGGTTTGAGAGTGTGTCTAGGTAGTGCTGACCACTCTTTTTTTTTTTTTTTAATTTTTATTCGATATAATTTATTTACATTTCAAATGATTTCCCCTTTTCTAGCCCCCCACTCCCTTAGGTTGTGGAGAGCAACTAATCATTTTGACAATAGCCTGTGCTGTTGTGGGAATGAAAGTCACGGGGCCCATTTGGCCTATGAATCATGAAGGCGTAACCCCTTTCTGATGCTGGTTTTATTTGTTGGCATATGTAAACTAGTTAGAATTATGTATCTCCTATTGTTAGGTGACTCCATTTAAATACCATTCATATATTTACATATTTTAGGAATTTGTCTTTGTCATTGCTCTGTTACCATGAAGAGACACCATAACCAAGGCAATTCTTATAAAATAAAACATCTGACTGCGGGCGTACAGTTTTAGAGGTTCAATCCACTACTATCATAGCAGGGGGCACAGTTACATACAGACAGGCATGATGCTGAAAGTAGTTGAGAGTTTCATGCAGATAGAGGAAGAGAGAGAGAGAGAGAGAGAGAGAGAGAGAGAGAGAGAGAGAGAGAGAGAGAGAGAGAGAGAGAAGACAGAGAAAGACTTAGAGCTCCTAGTATCCTCCTCAAATATTGTCATTTCCCAGTGACTAAGCTCACAGGAACTCTCCACCTCCCCTTAAACTCCCACAGGAGGCTTCTGCAGTAGGGGGGTTCAAAGGCCTTTGGAGTGTGTTCTCCATTCCTACATCCCTTTTTCCTTGCCCTCTCATCCCTCCCCACTTAATCCTTCCATTCTATCCCCTCCTTCATTTCTTTGACACACTATATTCTATTTCTCCTTCCAGGGAAGATCCCCTCCCATGCCCTGGTCAATTACTACCTACCTAAGTTCTGTGATTGTTTTAGATTGAAGCTCACATATGTAAAGCTTAAAAACTAACACCCACATATCTGAGAAAACATGCTATATTTGTCTTTTTGAGTCTGCGTTACCTCACTCAGGGTGATTGTTTCTAGTGCCAACCTGTTGGGGTCCATCCCTGGCTGTTCTTTCTTAGTTCTCTCTGGAAGGTAAACCTACTTACCTTTGGTCTGGCTGATATAAGGTTGAGTTATGTGGAAGAAGATCTTCTCAATTGAGAAGATGCCTCTATCAGATTTGCCTCTCAGATGAGTCTCTGGGGGCTATTTATGAGATTAATGATTGAGGGGACCCCGTAATTTCACCACTAGGCAGGTTGTCAGGTTGTGTAATAAAGAAGGCCTAGCAAGCCATGAGGAACAAGCCTGTAAGCAGCACTCTTCTATGATCTTTGCTTCAATTTCTACCTCCACTTTCATGCCTGGACTTCCTGCACTTGCTTCCGTTGTCAATGGACTGTAACCTGAAAACTGGAAAAAACCGCCTCCACTCCACACCATACATTGATTCATGCTGTTTATCAGAGGAACAGAGAGTAAAGTAGGTTTTGTATAGCATTTTCCTCCAACATTAAAACTAACCCAGACTAGCAGGTCTTTCCTCAGTGACAGAGTCCTAAGAAGAAGGACCAAGTGATGATAAAATAAAGACCATAAAATAGATTTAAATCAGGAGGTCTTGCACAAGCTGAGTCTCATGGAAACTTATTAAGAAGTGCAGTATCAGGTAATATGTTGTAGTTCACCCTATCATACCTATACTTGAGAGGCAGAGGGAGTCATATGTTTGAATTCAAGGTCAGTTTGATCTACTTAATGAGTTCCTGGAAAGCCAAGGCTATACAGATATTCTGTCTCAAAACCAAAAACAAACAAAAGAAATATAGTATCTTACATATAGTTTATAGGTGAGATGGGTCAAAATCAGCAGAAAATAAACATACAATGGGATGAAGTCAGAAGGAAGGTAATCAAGAAATGTTTCACAAAGGGAACACAGGATATTTCAAGTGCAACACAGACCTACCACAAAGCAGCCTTGGCACTGGCAATGCCAGTCTCTTCAGGGGTGAAATGCCAAGTTCCCAGAAACTGAAACTTCAACAATTTCAAGGCCCTGGCTTTGCTCCCTGCCTGAAACTTGTCCAATCTGCAAAGACATAGAAGCCAATCCCCTTTGCCCTTTCATCAGGGCCTCTGGGAAAGCTTTAGATTTGCCAGGCTTTCAATAAAAACCTTTGACCTTGAAGAGAAGCTGCTTAAGATACAGGGTGTTTGAAAGGAGGCAAAACAGTCAACCTGCAGGAAGAATTCAAAGGCTTCAGGAAGTTCCTGAAACTGACCAGATTCTCTAGGCCTCTCCCTCAGATTCTCTAGGCCTTTCTTCTCTAAGTGTATAAGAGTGGTCAGCACCAAGAACTTCAAGACTCTGAAGAAGGAAATGGAAGAAGACCTCAAAAAATGGGAAAACCTCCCATGCTCATGGATCGGTAGAATCAATATAGTTAAAATGGCCATTTTGCCAAAAGCAATATACAGATTCAATGCAATACCTATCACAATCCCAACTCAATTCTTCACAGAGTTAGAAAGAGCAATTATCAAATTCATCTGGAACAACAAAAAACCCAGGATAGCTAAAACTATTCTCAGCAACAAAAGAAAGTCTGGGGGAATCAGTATCCCTGACCTCAAGCAATACTACAGAGCAATAGTGTTAAAAACTGCATGGTATTGGTACAGTGACAGGCAGGAGGATCAATGGAACAGGATTGAAGATCCAGAAATGAACCCACACACCTATGGCCACTTGATCCTCGACAAAGAGGCTGAAAACATCCAATGGAAAAAAGATAGCCTTTTCAACAAATGGTGCTGGTTCAACTGGAGGTCAGCATGCAGAAGAATGCGAATTGATCCATCCTTGTCTCCTTGTACTAAGCTCAAATCCAAATGGATCAAGGACCTCCACATAAAGCCAGACACTCTGAAGCTAATAGAAAAGAAACTGGGGAAGACCCTTGAGGACATCGGTACAGGGAGAAAGTTTCTGAACAGAACACCAATAGCGTATGCTCTAAGAGCAAGAATTGACAAATGGGACCTCATAAAATTACAAAGTTTCTGTAAGGCAAAGGACACCATCAAGAGGACAAATCGGCAACTAACAAATTGCTAAAAGATCTTCACCAATCCTACATCAGATAGAGGGCTAATATCCAATATATATAAAGAACTCAAGAAGTTAGACTCCAGAAAACCGAACAACCCTATTAAGAATGGGGTACAGAGTTAAACAAAGAATTCTCACCTGAAGAGCTTCGGATGGCGGAGAAGCATCTTAAAAAAATGCTCAACTTCATTAGTCATTAGGGAAATGCAAATCAAAACAACCCTGAGATTTCACCTTACACCAGTCAGAATGGCTAAGATTAAAAATTCGGGAGACAGCAGGTGTTGGAGAGGGTGTGGAGAAAGAGGAACACTCCTCCACTGCTGGTGGGGTTGCAAATTGGTACAACCACTCTGGAAATCAGTCTGGTGGTTCCTCCGAAAACTGGGCACCTCACTTCCAGAAGATCCTGCTATGCCACTCCTGGGCATATACCCAGAGGATTCCCCACCATGTAACAAGGATACATGCTCTACTATGTTCATAGCAGCCCTATTTATAATTGCCAGATGCTGGAAAGAACCCAGGTATCCCTCAACAGAAGAGTGGATGCAAAAAATGTGGTATATCTACACAATGGAGTACTATTCAGCCATTAGAAACAATGAATTCATGAAATTCTTAGGCAAATGGATGGAGCTAGAGAACATCATACTAAGTGAGGTAACCCAGACTCAAAAGGTGAATCATGGTATGCACTCACTAATAAGTGGATATTAGCCTGGAAAACTGGAATACCCAAAACATAATCCACACATCAAATGAGGTACAAGAAGAAAGGAGGAGTGGCCCCTGGTTCTGGAAAGACTCAGTGAAGCAGTATTCAGCAAAACCAGAACGGGGAAGTGGGAAGGGGTGGGTGGGAGGACAGGGGGAGAGAAGGGGGCTTACGGGACTTTCGGGGAGTGGGGAGCTAGAAAAGGGGAAATAATTTGAAATGTAAATAAATTATATCGAATAAAAAATTAAAAAAAAAAGAGTGGTCAGCATTACCTAGACACACTCTCAAACCAGCTGAGATGAGCGAAATTGATTGGAAGTGGCTCAGATCAATTGAACTACCTATGAGTTATACTTTCCAGCATGCTGAGCTGCCTGTGGGTAGTATGGTATTGTCTGGGTTTCTAGCTCTGGTAAGCTGTCACCTGTGCTGGGATGACAGCTGTGCTTTTAGTAATATAACTTTTGAGTTATTTCTGCTCCCATAAACAACTCCTCACCCATCTTCCTGTAAATCATCCACAATAAAACTCACTGGATCAAATCAAGTTAGTTTTTTTTTTTTAAGCTTTATTCAGTTGATTGTACAAATGAATGAAGTGCCCACTTAGGCCAGAGATGTTGAATAGTCTGGAGCTGGAGTTACAGGCAATTGTGAGCTTCCTGGTGTGGTAGCTAGTAATTGAATTTCCATCCTCTGCAAGAATAGCTCCCTAAGACCAGTAACCACTGAACCCTCTCTCAGGTCCCAGATCTTTTTGTTTTTTTAATTACATTATTTTACTGTATAGCTCCATCTTCCTGGGATTAAAGTTTAAACTACCACTCCTGGCCCCAAGTGGGAATTTGATGGTATTCTTTGGTCAGTTCATTATTAGGGCTGGGTGAGTAGATGTTTGTTCATGTCTCTCCAAGAATAATTCAGAAAAAAAATTAGGACAATCTTAAGCTGTTGGAAATGAAATAAATCTTCTGGGAGTCATAATCTTCTGGGTCCTGGTGTACCATATTAATACAACGTAGAGCCCCAACTAGTAGCTTCCTTCCTTAGCTGTGAAATTTGAGTTTAAGTTCCTCAAATGCTTTCTTGGTTTCTCCTTAAAGGTCTTCTGTAAGATCCTACGCTAAACAAAACAGTTAATTGGGGAGATAGTCATCCCAGGATTTACCTAGTTGAAGGAAAGTTCTGACCTACACCACATGTGTCCACCGTGTGACATGTATAACTCTCACCACAAGGGTTCACATAATAAAACATTTTATTTAATAAAAAAAAAGATGTGCATAAGGATGAAGTGGGAAAGGAAGCTGTACAGATACATAGCAAGTTCCTGGAGAATACTGGTTCTTGATTATTGTCAAATGATTGTAAAGTAGCTCTTATAGGCAGCTCATGTCTGTGGATATTTGCTGTCCAGGTACTAGTGCTGTCTGAGCGGTTTGTGGAACCTTTAAGAGGCAGAGCCTCATCAGAGGAAGTGAGTACTTGGACACAGCCCTATGGGCTAATAGCCTGGCCCAGCTTCTTACTCTCTCTCTCTCTGCTTCTTCACTGCAGTGTGACCAGAGGCTCTGCTCCTTCTATAATACCTTGCCTGCCTGGATGGAATTTATCCCTTCCAACTGTAAGTCAGAACGAACCTTTTTTTCTATTGAGTTGCTTTTGTCATGGTATCTTATCCCAGGAATAGGAATATTGCAGCTTTTGTTGAGAAACATGAAGTAACTAAGCAATGCTGCCAAGTCATGGCCAGTTCCTTGTGTAAAGCAGTGGAACAGGAAGTGAGGGTTGGGTAATTGTGTGTTTTGATTAAGAACATGACCTTTGTCTCTTCATCTTTAAGGAGACTTTAAGGGAAAGATATATTAAGACAACGAAAAATAACTTGTCAAAGAGTTGAGCAGCCTTATTTCTGCTGGGCTTCAGAGGTGTGATTCCTGGGGGATATTATACTTTAGTGACAAAAAGTTGTTTGAAAAATATTATTAGCTATTATCAAATTTCTACATGATTTCCAGATTATCTTTAAATCAAAAGGTGTACTTTGCCTTTAAAGTCTTCAAATTGCACAGAATACCAACACAGGAGACTAAGGCAGAATGGTATCAACTTTGAGGTCAACTTGGGCTTATAGCAGGATCATGTCCCTAAGGCAAAATAAAAACAAATGGAAAAAAATGAAAGCCTTCCGTGTACTGCAGCTTTTGCATATAGATGGGTAGAGGACAAATTGCACCCTGGGTGTGAGTGATCAGTGTATAGTGAATGAGAGATGCTACAGCGAGGACCTGTTCCACCCTATCTACAGGTATGCACTGAGTACTCCTGTGGGGTAACGGCAACGCTGAGCATGCAGACAAGGACCTGAGGACTGGTCATAGCAGACAGTGAGGTGTTCAGTGGTTCCCTTTGGTCTAAGTAGTGATTTACTTTTCAGAAGTTCTCTCAGTGGATGACCTGTGGCGTGAGCCAGATGCTGGGGGAATAGAGAGAGGTTGATGTAGACTAAATTGGTCTTTTGCTGCAAATTGTGTTGGATGATGACCAGAAGAACAACATCATCCATTAGGAAGGAACAACGGGAATGAAAAGATCTCAGGTCTAGTAAACCAGATGGTAATGCTCAGGGGAATGATTAGAAATGACATCCAAAGGGAGGAAGCCATTGGCATTACTTCTGAAATTTCAAATGATATGATAAGTAATGCAAATTACTGGTTATAGGTCTGTTGCACCAACTCCTCAAACTGTGAAACCACTAGAGCAAATTTCTAATTTATTTTAGCCTTGACTTCTGGTGACACAAACACAGAACTTACAGTCTCTTCAGAGCAATAATTTTTTTTGATTGTTGTTTCTTTTTTTTTTTTTTGAGAAGCATGCTCTTTTATTGAAAAAGGAAGTAAAACATTTGAACATTTTATGATAAAATTGAGGATTTACATGGAAATAGTTCTGATTAAATAGAAGAGATACATAGAAAAACACATTAAATTGACAATTTTCATGGAAAAATGAAGAGTAAAGTATTAGATGTGAAAAACATTGCTAAATTAATTGAAAAAGGAAATAGAAACATTTCATGATAGAATTGAAGATTTAGGTGGAAAATATTTCTGATAAAATTGTAGAAAAATATGTCAAAATCAAAGATTATCATGGAAATTTTTATGTAGACATAATAATGGTAGCCATAAAAGTATTCCTAAGTTGATTGAAAGTGGCATTATAAACATTTTCTGATAAAGTTAAATTTACATGGAAAATATTTCTGATAAAATTCAAGAAATATATAGAAAAACATTAAAATTGACTATTTCATGGAAAAATATACAGATAACATGGTACACATAAAAAACCTGTCTAAATTAATTGAAGATGAAATTAAAAATATTTTGTGATAAAATCAGAGAATTACATGGAAAACATTTCTGATAAAATAGATCAAATACATAGGAAAACATATTAAAATTAAAGATTATCATGAAAAATAATGCAGATAAAATGGTAGACATAAAAAATTACTAAATTAATTGAAAGAGCAATTACAAACATTTTCTGATGAAATTGAAGATTTACATGAAAAATATTTGTGTTTATCTGTCTTTTTATTGGGGAATTGAGTCCATTAACGTTAAGAGATATTAAGGAATAGTGATTGTTGCTTCCTGTTATTTTTGATGTTATTTTTATGTTTGTGTGGGTGTCTTCTTTTGGGTTTGTTGGAAGATTACTTTCTTGTTTTTCTAGGGTGTAGTTTCCCTCCTTATGTTGGCGTTTTCCAACTATTGTCCTTTGTAGGACTGGATTTGTGGACATATATTGTATAAATTTGGTTTTATCATGGAATCTCTTGGTTTCTCCATCTATGGTGATTGAGAGCTTTGCTGAGTATCATAGTGTGGGCTGACATTTGTGTTCTCTTAAGGTCTGTATGAGATCTGCCCAGGATCTTGTAGCTTTCATGGTCTCTGATGAGAAGTCTGGTGTAATTCTGATAGGTCTGCCTTTATATGTTACTTGCCCTTTGTCCCTTACTGCTTTTAATATTCTTTCTTTGTTTCGTGAAATTGGTGTTTTGATTATTATGTGATGGGAGGAATTTCTGTCCTGGTCCAGTCTATTTGGAGTTCTGTAGGCTTCTTGTATGTTTATGGGCATGTCTTTCTTTAGGTTAGGGAAGTTTTCTTCTATAATTTTGTTAAAGATATTTACTTGCCCTTTAAGTTGTAAATCTTCACACTCTTCTATACTTATAATCCTTAGGTTTTGGTGTTCTCTTTGTGTCCTGGATTTCCTGGATGTTTGGGGGTCAAGCTTTATGCATTTTGCATTTTCTTTGACTATTGAGTCAATGTTTTCTATGGTACCTTCAGCACCTGAGATTCTTTCTTCTTTCTTGTATTCTCTTCTTGATACTTGCATCTGTGACTCCTGATTTGTCTCCAAGGAATTCTGTTGGGAAGGCTTGCCTCAGTAGTTCCTGTTTTAGTACCTAAATTTTCCAATTCCAGAATTCCCTACGTTTGTTTTCTTTATTGGTTTCATTTCCCTTTCCAGGTCTTGAAATGTTTTATTCATTTTCATAGTGTTTGTTTGTGTTTTCCTGGATTCTGACAAGGGATTTATTCATTTTACCCCACTGTTTTCTTGTGTTGTTCTGTATATCTTTAAGGGATATTGTGTGTTATGGGACTCCTAAGTGTATGAACATGTGGGCCTCTGATCTTGTGCCTGCTCTTTTGTTTGTTTGTTTGTTTTTTGTTTTTTAGTTTGTTTTGTTTTTCTTTCTTTCAATAAAAGTTTGGGTTGCCCTCTCCAAAACAATATTGCTAGTATGGGATATCTCCAATTTCTTTATGAAGGCCCTTAGGGCTATGAATTTTCCTATTAGTACTGTTATCATTTTCTGCCATAAGTTTGGGTATGCCGTGTCTTTATTTTCACTGAATTCTATAAAGACATTGATTTTTCTTTTACTTGATTTCTTCCTTGACCAAGATATCATTGAGCAGAGAGGAGTTCAGTTTCATGAGTATGTGGCATTTCTGTTGATTTTGTTGTTATTGAAGTCTAGGGTTAGTCTGTGGTGATCTGATAGAATGTATAGTATTATTTCAATCTTCTGGTATCTGTTGAGGTTTATGTCCAGATATATGGTCAATGTTCGAAAAGGTTCCATGAGATGCTGAGACAAAGGTACATTCTCTTGTTTGGGGGTGAAATGTTCTTTAGATATTTGTTAAATGCATTTGCTTCATAACTTCTTTTAGTTTCATTGTATCTCTGTTTAGTTTCTGTTTCAATGACCTGTCCATTGGTGAGAGTGTGGTGTTGAAGTCTCCCATTATTAATCTGTTAGGTTAAATGTGTGTTTTGAGCTTCATACAGTTTCTTTTATGAATGTGGGTGCCCTTGCATTTGGGGCATAGATATTCAGAATTGAGATTTCATTTTGGTGAATTTTTCCTTGATGAATATGAAGTATCCTTCCCCATCTCATTTGATAACTTTTGTCTGAAAGTCTATTTTTCTATTTTATTGGATATTAAATTAGCTACTGCAGTGTGTTTCTTAGGGGCATTTTATTGGGAAACTTTTTAGCCATTCACTCTGAGGTAATGTCTGTCTTTGTCACTGAAGTATGTTTATTCTTTGCAGCAAAATGCTTGATCCTGTTTATACATCAAGTCTGTTTGCCTACATCTTTTTATTGGGGAATTGAGTCCATTAATGTTAAGAGATATTAAAGACAGCTGATTGTTAGTTCAGGTTATTTTTGTTGCTAGAGGTAGTATTATGTGTGTGTGATTTTCTTCCTTTGGCTTTGTTATGAGATGTTTAATTTTTTGTGTTTTCTTAGGTATAGTTACCCTCCTTGGGTTGCAATTGTTCTTCCAGTAACTTCTCTATGGCTGGATCAGTAGAAAGATATTGTTTAAATTTGGTGTTGTCATGGAATATGTTGCTTTCTCTTTCTATGGTAATTGACCATTTTGCTTGGTATAGTAGCCTGGGATGGAGGTTTTGTTCTGTTGGGGTCTGAATGATATCTGTTCAGGATCTCCTGGCATTTAGAGACTCTGTTGAGAAGTCTGGTACAGTTCTGATAGGTCTGCATTTATGCATTACTTGGTCTTATTTCTTTACATCATTTAATATTCTTTCTTTGCTCTGCACATGTAGTGTTTCGATTATTATGTGATGGGAGGATTTTCTTTTCTGGTCCAATCTGTTTGTTAGACTTCTTGTATATTTATGGCCATTTCTTTCTTTGTGTTTGAGAAGTTTTCTTCTGTGATTTCTGACCCTTTGAGCTGGGAATATTCACCCTCTTCTATTTCTATTCTTAGGTTTGTTATTTTCATTGTGTCCTGAATTTCCTGGATATTATGGTTTAGGAGCTTTTTATACTTTGTATTTCCTTTAACCCATATGTCAATATCTTCTATAGTTTGGGGTTCTCTCTCTTATCTCTTGTATTCTGTTGATGATGCGTGCATCTGTATCTCCTGATCTCTTTTCTATGCTTTCCATCTCCAGGTCTACCTCCATTTGTGTTTTGTTTCTAGTTTCTATTTCAATTTTTAGATCTTGGACTGTTTTGTATAATTTCTACATCCAATACACAAACATAAAACTGATAAGACAAAAAAACAAAGCAAAACAAAAAATGTGCACCCAGAAATCTGTTTTGTGTTGGCCAACTACTCCTAGGTGTGTGCCCTGTATTGGACTGTGATTGATGTTCCCAGTGACACTCCAGTGGTAAAAACTGATTTTCCCTTTAGCTGTAGGTACCAGCTACAAAAAGCTTCTTGGTTAAAGGTGGAACTTTGGGTCCCCTTCCCCTCCTCTGTGCTTGGACTTTGTCTATTCTGAAGACTAGAAAGAAGACTTTTGCAGATCTCCTGTGTATTGTTACAGTCTCTGTGTGTTCTTCTGTATCTGCCCTATTTCCTTGGAGTTAACCACCACCTCTGGTTCTTATGGCCATTCCACCACCTTTCCTGCATAGATTCCTGGGCCCTGAGTGGAGAGGATTGATAAAGATAACCCATTTTATGCTCAACTTCATTAGTCATCAGGGAAATGCAAATCAAAACAACCCTGAGATTTCACTTCACACCAGTCAGAATGGCTAAGATTAAAAACTCAGGAGACAGCAGGTGTTGGCGAGAATGTGGAGAAAGAGGAACACTCCTCCACTGCTGGTGGGGTTGCAAATTGGTACAACCACTCTGGAAATCAGTCTGGTGGTTCCTCAGAAAAATGGGCACCTCACTCCCGAAAGAGCCTGCTATAACACTCCTGGGCATATACCCAGAGGATTCCCCAGCATGTAATAAGGATATATGCTCCATTATGTGCATAGCAGCCCTATTTATAATAGCGAGAAACTGGAAAGAACCCAGGTATCCCTCAACAGAAGAATGGATGCAAAAATGTGGTATATCTCCACAATGGAGTACTATTCAGCCATTAGAAGCAATGAATTCATGAAATTCTTAGGCAAATGGATGGAGCTGGTGAACATCATACTAAGTGAGGTAACCCAGTCTCATAAGATCAATCATGGTATGCACTCACTAATAAGTTCATATTAGCCTGGAAAACTGGAATAACCAAAACATAATCTACACAACAAATGAGGTACAAGAAGAACAGAGGAGTGGCCCCTGGTTCTGGAAAGACTCAGTGTAGCAGTATAAGGCAAAACCAGAAAAGGGGAGTGGGAAGGGGTGGGTGGGAGAACAGGGGGAGGGAAGGGGGCTTATGTGACTTTCGGGGAGTGGGGGGCCAGAAAAGGGGAAATCATTTGAAATGTAAATAAAAAATATATATAATTTAAAAAAAAGAAAGGCAGTTGCTTAAATAGCTAAGCAAAAAATAAAATATAACCCATTTTAGAGTGAGTGTTCCAAAATTTCTCACATTCTGTATGTTGTCCAGTTGTGTGTTTTTTGTGAATTATCATCCATTTAAAGATGCTTCTCTGATGACAATTGAACTATGCACAGATCTATGGATGTAGAGGTGTATCATTAGGAGCCATTGTCTTCCATTAGTGTAATAACATAAGTTAGGTATCTGGCCAATTTCTTCATATTCAATTGTTCATGACACAATTAAGTGTTGTCTGCAGCAACAAAACCTTCCCTTAGGTTTTGGAGAGCAACTAATCATTTTGACAATAGCCTGTGCTGTTGTGGGAATAAAAGTCAATGGGGCCCCTTTGGCCTATGAATCAAGAAGGTGTAACCCCTTTCTGATGCTGGTTTTATTTGTTGGCATATGTAAACTAGTTAGAATTATGTATCTCCTATTGTAAGGTGACTCCATTTAAATACGATTCATATAAGTACATATTTTAGGAAATGTCTTTGTCATTGTTCTGTTACCATGAAGAGACACCATAACCAAGGCAATTCTTATAAAATAAAACATCTGACTGTGGGCGTACAGTTTTAGAGGTTCAATCCACTACTATCATAGCAGGGGGCACAGTTACATACAGACAGGCATGATGCTGAAAGTAGTTGAGAGTTTCATGCAGATAGAGGAAGAGAGAGAGAGAGAGAGAGAGAGAGAGAGAGAGAGAGAGAGAGAGAGAGAGAGAAGACAGAGAAAGACTTAGAGCTCCTAGTATCCTCCTCAAATATTGTCATTTCCCAGTGACTAAGCTCACAGGAACTCTCCACCTCCCCTTAAACTCCCACAGGAGGCTTCTGCAGTAGGGGGGTTCAAAGGCCTTTGGAGTGTGTTCTCCATTCCTACATCCCTTTTTCCTTGCCCTCTCATCCCTCCCCACTTAATCCTTTCATTCTATCCCCTCCTTCATCTCTTTGACACACTATATTCTATTTCTCCTTCCAGGGAAGATCCCCTCCCATGCCCTGGTCACTTACTACCTACCTAAGTTCTGTGATTGTTTTAGATTGAAGTTCAAATATGTAAAGCTAAAAACTAACACCCACATATCTGAGAAAACATGCTATATTTGTCTTTTTGATTCTGCGTTACCTCACTCAGGGTGATTGTTTCTAGTGCCAACCTGCTGGGGTCCATCCCTGGCTGTTCTTTCTTAGTTCTCTCTGGAAGGTAAACCTACTTACCTTTGGTCTGGCTGATATAAGGTTGAGTTATGTGGAAGAAGGAAACTCAATTGAGAAGATGCCTCTATCAGATTTGCCTCTCAGATGAGTCTCTGGGGGCTATTTATGAGATTAATGATTGAGGATACACCGTATTTTCACCACTAGGCAGGTTGTTGGGTTGTGTAATAAAGAAGGTCTAGCAAGCCATGAGGAACAAGCCTGTAAGCAGCACTCTTCCATGATCTTTGCTTCAATTTCTACCTCCACTTTTCTGCCTTGACTTCCTGCACTTGCTTCCATTGTCAATGGACTGTAACCTGAAAACTGGAAAAAACCGCCTCCACTCCACACCATACATTGGTTCATGGTGTTTATTAGAGGAATAGAGAGTAAAGTAGGTTTTGTGTAGCATTTTCCTCTAACCCAGATTAAAATAAAATACGGGGTCCCCTCATAAAAACTAACCCAGATTATCAGATCTTTCCTCAGTGACAGAGTCCTAAGAAGGACCAAGTGATGAGAAAATAAAGACCATAAAATAGATTTAAATCAGGAGGTCTTGCACAAGCTGAGTCTCGTAGAAACTTATTAAGAAGTGCAGTATCAGGTAATATGTTGTAGTTCACCCTATCATACCTATACCTGAGAGGCAGAGGGAGTCATATTTTTGAATTCAAGGTCAGTTTGGTCTACTTAATGCATTCCTGGAAAGCCAAGGCTATACAGAGATTCTATCTCAAAACCAAAAACAAACAAAAGAAATATAATATATTACATATAGTTTATAGGTGAGATGGGTCAAAATCAGCAGAAAATAAACATACAATGGGATGAAGTCAGAAGGAAGATAATCAAGAAATGTTTCACAAAGGGAACACAGGATATTTGAAGTGCAACACAGACCCACCAAAAAGCAGCCTTGGCACTGGCAATGCCAGTCTCTTCAGGGGTGAAATGCCAAGTTCCCAGAAACTGAAACTTTAACAATTTCAAGGCTCTGGCTTTGCTCCCTGCCTGAATCTTGTCCAATCTGCAAAGACATAGAAGCCAATTCCCTTTGTCCTTTCATCAGGGCCTCTGAGAAAACTTTAGATTTGCCAGGCTTTCAACAAAAACCTTTGACCTTGAAGAGAAGCTGCTTAAGATTCAGGGTGTTTGAAAGGAGGCAAAACAGTCAACCTGCAGGAAGAACTCAAAGGCTTCAGGAAGTTCCTGAAACTGACCAGATTCTCTAGGCCTCTCCCTCAGATTCTCTAGGCCTCTCTTCCCTAAGTGTATGAGAGTGGTCAGCACTACCTAGACACACTCTCAAACCAGCTGAGATGAGCGAAATTGATTGGAAGTGGCTCAGATCAATTGAACTACCTGTGAGTTATACTTTCCAGCATGCTAAGCTGCCTGTGGGTAGTATGGTATTGTCTGGGTTTCTAGCTCTGGTAAGCTGTCTCCTGAGCTGGGATGACAGCTGTGCTTTTAGTAATACAACTTTTGAGTTATTTCTGCTCCCATAAATAACTCCTTACCCATCTTCCTGTAAATCATCCACAATAAAACTCACTGGATCAAATCAAGTTAGTTTTTTTTAAGCTTTATTCAGTTGATTGTACAAATGAATGAAGTGCCCACTCAGGCCAGAGATGTTGAATAGTCTGGAGCTGGAGTTACAGGCAATTGTAAGCTTCCTGGTGTGGCAGCTAGTAATTGAATTTCCATACTCTGCAAGAATAGCTCTCTAAGACCAGTACCCACTGAACCATCTCTCAGGTCCCAGATCTTTTTGTTTTGTTTTTTTAATTACATTATTTTACTGTATAGCTCCATCTTCCTGGGATTAAAGGTTTAAACTACCACTCCTGGCCCCAAGTGGGAATTTGATGGTATTCTTTGGTCAGTTCATTATTAGGGTTGGGTGAGTAGATGTTTGTTCATGTCTCTCCAAGAATAGTTCAGAAAAAAAATTAGGACAATGCTAAGCTGTTGGAAATGAAATAAATCTTCTGGGAGTCATAATCTTCTGGGTCCTGGTGTACCATATTAATACAACGTAGAGCCCTAACTAGTAGCTTCCTTCCTTAGCTGTGACATTTGAGTTTAAGTTCCTCAAATGCTTTCTTGGTTTCTCCTTAAAGGTCTTCTGTAAGATCCTACACTAAACAAAACAATCAGTTGGGGAGATAGTTGAAGGAAAGTTCTGACCTACACCACATGTCTCCACCATATGACATGTATAACTGTCACCACAAGGGTTCACATAATAAAACATTTTATTTAATAAAAAAGAAGATGTGCATAAGGATGAAGTGGGAAAGGAAGCTGTCCATATACATAGCAAGTTCCTGGAGAATACTGGTTCTTGATTATTGTCAAATGATTGTAAAGTAGCTCTTATAGGCAGCTCATGTCTGTGGATATTTGCTGTGCAGGTACTAGTACTGTCTGAGCGGTTTGTGGAACCTTTAAGAGGCAGAGCCTCATCAGAGGAAGTGAGTACTTGGACACAGCCCTATGGGCTAATAGCCTGGCCCAGCTTCTTACTCTCTCTGCTTCTTCACTGCAGTGTGACCAGAGGCTCTGCTCCTTCTATAATACCTTGCCTGACTCGATGGAATTTATCCCTTCCAACTGTAAGTCAGAACGAACCTTTTTTTCTATTGAGTTGCTTTTGTCATGGTATCTTATCCCAGGAATAGGAATATTGCAGCTTTTGTTGAGAAACATGAAGTAACTAAGCAATGCTGCCAAGTCATGGCCAGTTCCTTGTGTAAAGCAGTGGAACAGGAAGTGAGGGTTGGGTAATTGTGTGTTTTGATTAAGAACATGACCTTTGTCTCTTCATCTTTAAGGAGACTTTAAGGGAAAGATATATTAAGACAACGAAAAATAACTTGTCAAAGACTTGAGCAGCCTTATTTCTGCTGGTCTTCAGAGGTGTGATTCCTTGGGGATATTATACTTTAGTGACAAAGAGTTGTTTGAAAAATATTATTAGCTATTATCAAATTTCTACATGATTTCCAGATTATCTTTAAATCAAAAGGTGTACTTTGCCTTTAAAGTCTTCAAATTGCACAGAATACCAACACTTAGGAGACTGAGGCAGGATGGTATCAACTTTGAGGTCAACTTGGGCTTATAGCAGGATCATGTCCCTAAGGCAAAATAAAAACAAATGGAAAAAAATGAAAGCCTTCAGTGTACTGCAGCTTTTGCATATAGATGGGTAGAGGACAAATTGCACCCTGGGTGTGAGTGATCAGTGTATAGTGTATGAGAGATGCTACAGCGAGGACCTGTTCCACCCTATCTACAGGTATGCACTGAGTACTCCTGTGGGGTAATGGCAATGCTGAGCATGCAGACAAGGACCTGAGGACTGGTCATAGCAGACAGTGAGGTGTTCAGAGGTTCCCTTTGGTCTAAGTAGTGATTTACTTTTCAGAAGTTCTCTCAGTGGATGACCTGTGGCGTGAGCCAGCTGCTGGGGGAATAGAGAGAGGTTGATGTAGACTAAATTGGTCTTTTGCTGCAAATTGTGTTGGATGATGACCAGAAGAACAACATCATCCATTAGGAAGGAACAACGGGAATGAAAAGATCTCAGGTCTAGTAAACCAGATGGTAATGCTCAGGGGAATGATTAGAAATGACATCCAAAGGGAGGAAATCAATGACATTACTTCTGAAATTTCAAATGATATGATAACTAATGCCAATTACTGGTTATAGGGTCTGTTCTAACAACTTCTCAAACTGTGAAAGCACTAGAGCAAATTTTTAATTTATTTTAGCCTTGACTTCTGGTGACACAAACACAGAACTTACAGTCTTTTTAGAGAAATAAATTTTTTTGATTGGTGTTTCTTTTTTTATGAAAGGCATGTTCTTTTATTGAAAAGGGAAGTAAAACATTTCAACATTTTATGATAAAGTTGAGGATTTACATGGAAATATTTGTGATTAAAAGAATAGATACATAGAAAAACTCATTAAAATTGACAATTTTCATGGAAAAATGAAGAGTAAAGTATTAGATGTGAAAAACATTGCTAAATTAATTGAAAAAGGAAATAGAAACATTTCATGATAGAATTGAAGATTTAGGTGGAAAATATTTCTGACAAAATTGTAGAAAAATGTAGAAAAACATGTCAAAATCAAAGATTATCATGGAAAGTTTAATGTAGACATAATAACAGTAGCCATAAAAGTATTCCTAAGTTGATTGAAAGTGGTATTATAAACATTTTCTGATAAAGTTAAAGATTTACATGGAAAATATTTCTGATAAAATTCAAGAAATATATAGAAAAACATTAAAACTGACTATTTCATGGAAAATTTTACAGATAAAATGGTACACATAAAAACCCTATCTAAATTAATTGAAGGTAAAATTAAAAATATTTTGTGATAAAATCAGAGATTTACATGGAAAACATTTTTGATAAAATAGAGCAAATATATAGAAAAACATATTAAAATGAAAGATTATCATGAAAAATAATGCAGATAAAATGGTAGACATAAAAATTAGTAAATTAATTGAAAGAGCAATTACAAACACTTTCTGACAAAATTGAAGATTTACATTAAAAATATTTATGTTTGTCTATATCTTTTTATTGGGGAATTGAGTCCATTAATGTTAAGAGATATTAAGGAATAGTGATTGTTGCTTCCTGTTATTTTTGATGTTATTTTTATGTTTGTGTGGGTATCTTCTTTTGGGTTTGTTGGAAGATAACTTTCTTGTTTTTCTAGGGTGTAGATTCCCTCCTTATGTTGGCATTTTCCAACTATTATCCTTTGTAGGACTGAATTTGTGGACATATATTTTGTAAATTTGGTTTTGTCATGGAATATCTTGGTTTCTCCATCTATGGTGATTGAGAGTTTTGCTGGGTATCGTAGTCTGGGCTGGCATTTGTGTTCTCTTAAGGTCTGTATGAGATCTGCCCAGGATCTTCTAGCTTTCATGGTCTCTGGTGAGAAGTCTGGTGTAATTCTGATAGGTCTGCCTTTATATGTTACTTGCCCTTTGTTCCTTACTGCTTTTAATATTCGTTCTTTGTTTCGTGAATTTGGTGTTTTGATTATTATGTGATGGGAGGAATTTCTGTTCTGGTCCAGTCTATTTAGAGTTCTGTAGGCTTCTTGTGTGTTCATGGGCATGTGTTTCTTTAGGTTAGGGAAGTTTTCTTCTATAATTTTGTTAAAGATATTTACTTGCCCTTTAAGTTGTAAATATTCACACGCTTCTATACTTATAATCCTTAGGTTTTGGTGTTCTCTTTGTGTCCTGGATTTCCTGGATGTTTGGCGTTCAAGCTTTATGCATTTTGCATTTTCTATGACTATTGAGTCAATGTTTTCTATGGTACCTTCAGCACCCGAGATTCTTTCTTCTTTCTTGTATTCTCTTGTTGATACTTGCATCTGTGACTCCTGATTTGTCTCCAAGGTTTTCTATCTTCAGAGATGTCTCACTTTGTGATTTCTTTATTGTTTCTACTTCCATTGTTAGATCTGGGATGGTTTTGTTCAGTTCCTTCACTTGATTGTTTGTGTTTTCCTGTAATTCTTTAAGGATTTTTGGTTTTCCTCTAAGGGCTTCTACCTGTTGACCCATGTTCTCCTGTTTTTTTAAGGGAGTTATTTATGTCCTTCTTGAAGTCCTCTATCAGCATCATGTGATGCAATTTTAAATCACAGTCTTGCTTTTCTCGTGTGTTGGGGTATCCAGGACTTGCTGTGATGGAAGAACTGGGTGCTGATGTTGCCACATAGCTTTGGTTTTTGTTCTTAGCATTCTTGTGCTTGCCTTTCACCATCTGGCTATCTCTGGTGCTGGTTGGTCTTGCTGTCTCTGGCTAGAACTTATCCCTCCTTTGGGCCTATAAGCCTGTCAGTACTCCTGGGAGACCAACTCTCTTCTGCAGGGTCTGTGCACAGAAGGTTGTGGAGAAGCCTGAATCCCTGGCACAAATGGCAGCCTGAAAACCTATGTCGGGGCTGGAGAGATGGCTCAGCGGTTAAGAGCTTGGACTGCTCTTCCAAAGGTCCTGAGTTCAAATCCCAGCAACCACATGGTGGCTCACAACCATCTGTAAAGAGATTTGATACCCTCTTCTGGCGTGTCTGAAGATAGCTACAGTGTACTTACATATAATAATAAATAAATAAATCTTTAAAAAAAAAGACCTCTGTCCCAGCTTCTCCACTGATCATATGCCCTGTATGCTCCTAGCTGTTCCCTTCCAGAGAGAAGGTGGAGATCTCACCTCCACACTCAGAAGTGAAAGCACTGCTGGGAGATCACTCTCTCCTGGAGGGCTGTGCACAGAAAGCTGTGGAGCTGCCCTGCTCCCAGGTGCAAATGTCAGCAGGAAGACTTCTGTTTTAGAGCTATTCTTATGGTTGTGCCTGGTGGAAAACACTTGTTATCCCAACAATCAGGAAGTGGAGATAGAACTATTAAGGAAACATGGTCAGTTCCTGCCTCAAAGTGCATATTCAAGAAACAATCAAAATCCCAAGTAGGCAGTTCTTCTGCTAGCGCCATGCCTGGTGCTGTCTTTGAAGTGTACTAAGAAACTACTTTTCTTTCTAAATGAAATAAACCAGCAACGAATATGATGTAATGAAGACATAGGGTGTGCAGTGTGGACTGAGGGCATTTGTAGGGTCTGGATAAATTAGTCTGAAGTTAGTGAGGAAACCTTAATAGCTGGACTAGTCCATGGTACATAGTGTATTGCCATAACTAACCCTGGTAATTAGAAGCAAGAGACAATTAATTTGTGTGTGTGAAAATGCACTTAGAGATTTTAGGAGGAAAAATTCTCACACTTGTTGGAATATGTGAACTTCCATTATTTATAAATTCTACAACAGTTTATTCAAATGCCTGATAAATATGATTGGATAAACTGTGACATATATGTAGCAAAATATCACTTTAACAAGGGAGTGTAAGTACTGACACATGCTCTCTTGTGTGTGTGTCTCATGAAAATATTATGTTAAGTGAATGTCACCAAATAGGAAGACTCCATGTTACTGTCTAGTTTTGTGAAATGACAAGATTATGTAAATGTAACAAGGCAGAGTAAATTAGGTACCCACTGATGGGCTCTCTACTTCCTGACGAAGACAGGATTTGACCGTCTGCCTCAAAATCCTGGCACCATGATTTCCATGCCAGGGTGACTATGCCCTATGACTGTAGTCTCCAGTCCAGAAAGTTTATATTCTGTCATGGGAAGGAGCTAAAATTCAGTCCAGTCTGGCCAGTTAAGTCTTCTCTGAAATGACTTGGAAGAATCTTTTACTTTTCTTTTTCATTAAAAAAAAATTGATTGATTTTATGTGAGTACACTGTAACTATCTTCAGACACACTAGAAGAGGGCATTGGAACCCATTCAGGATTATACAGATAGTTATGAGCCACCATGTAGGTGCTGGGAGTTGAACTCAGAATCTCTGGAAGAGCAGTAAGTACTAACTGCTGATTCATCTCTTCAGTCCCTCAAATATTTTTCTCTAGATAATTATTTTTTAAAATATTATTTTACTTATTATTTGAAAGTCTGAAGTATCTTTTTTATTAAAAACACATATATCATTTTATGATGTATATGTTATATCTTTTAAAACATTTCCAAAAATGTATTGACTGCATATATTCTGTGAGTTTTTGTGTTAAAATTCTTTAGCTATTTTATTTACAATGCTTTTAAAATTTATTATTTGAGATTTCATATATCCATGTAATGTACATTGGCCACATCCTCCCCACCCCTTTAATTCTGCTCACACACCCCATACAGGTTTTTTCCATCTTCATTCTCTCCCTTTCTTTTTTCATAATCAACTGAGTCCAACTAGTGCTGTCTGTATGTATATGGGGCCATCCTCTCAGTCACAGTGGACCTACAACTGACCACACCCCTGGAGGAAAACACCTGACTCTTTCATAGCATCCATAAACTTCCAATAAGCTATTCTGTTGGGACTGGACTTTATGAGCCCCTCCCTGTCTATGCTAGAATTCTGACGGCATTAAGGTTATGAGGCCTTGTGAAACTAACAACAGCTGCCATTGAGTTCATGAGTTCAATGTCCATGTCATATCTAGAAAACCACATTTTACAGATTTCGTCCTCATTCTCTAGAATAAATAGAATAATAGAAAAAAAGAAAAATTACAGGTTTAAAAAATTACACAAGCACACACACACACATACACACACACAAAGTGGTGTTTTTTTTTTTTTTTTTTTTTTTTTTTTTGCATGCATGTCTGTTCAACCAGGCACATGTCTGGTGACCATGGAGGCCAGAAGAGGGCGATAGATCTCCCTGAAACTGGAGTTAAAGACCACTGTGAACTGCCATATGGGTGCTGGAAATGGAGCCCAGGTCCTTGGGAAGAACATCCAGTGTTTGTAACCATCAAGCCCCCAAAGCTACAGTTACTGAGTCAGAACTAAGAAAGTTGGATAAGATTAGCAGTGCTGCATGGTGGAGCTCTGTAAGTAACAACGTGATCTTTTATGGAGATAATTATCCTGCCCATCTTCTTAGCAGACCTTCTGGGGGATCAGATTTCCAATGGAGCAGTCTCCTGGCTGGGTGATTGACAGCCAGTCTGTTGGATTAGCTCTTAAATGGGAACACAGTAATAAGTACTGTTCTAATCATTGAGCAGATCAGAATGTCTGTAAGGGCAGGGAAGTGCAAAGGGAGAACTCAGATGGGTTAAAAAATACTGTTTTCTCAAGCCCTGATTCCAGTGCTTTCTCTAGTAGGTAGCTAAACAATATATAAGTAGTAGCAAAGCCAAAACTGTCTATTTGTGAAAGGAACCCAGAGGCTTCTGTGTCTGTCTACTGTTATTTAACTTTGTAGGCACCCGTGATGCCCATGGCTGTGCTTGCTGAGGTTGCCCAGTGGTAGGGAAGTTTCCTACTAAGGAAAAGGCCCTGGGCTCAATCCTTTACACACATGTGGACCACTGGTGGAATTAAGGGCTTGGTTATTGCAAACCATTTAGCCCAAGTAGAGAACCTGGGCCCAATCCCTAACATTCATATGAGTACATTTATGTATTTGATAATGGGATAATGAAACATTTAACTAAGTTTATAAAATAAATTCTCTAGCACCTATAACAATAATCATGTTCCTGGGCTGGAGAGATGACTCAGTGGTTAAGAGCACTGACTACTCTTCCAGAGGTCCTGAGTTCAATTCCCAGCAACCACATGGTGGTTCCCATCTTTAATGGGATCTGATGCACTCTTCTAGTGTGTGTCTGAAGACAGCTGCAGGGTACTCATATAAATAAAAGAAATAAATAAAAAATTAATTATGTTCCTGAGTCAGAAGAATAGGCAATAGAGTGGAGGAGTAGATTTCAGAGCTTACCTTGAAAAGTAGCAGCTGTTGAAGCCTGGAAACTCTTACTGACCTGGGCTGCATTCAACCAAAGGAGCAAGGTAAATAAGTGCTTGCTTTTCAGGTGCCCTGGGAGAGGCTGAGACTGTGCACATATTGTGTAGAACGTCATGCAGAACTGTCCCCTTCCTCTCTTAGGTTTGGGTCATGATCAACAACTGGCACCATGCTTTATTTTTCCAGCTCTTTTTCCTTTTTATTAATTAATTAAATTATTTTTATACTCCATATTTTATTCCCCCCACCCATGTCCACCCTTAGACTTCCACATCCAATACCTCCTCCCAACCCCCTGGCTCCACATGGATGTCTCCACTCCCACCCCACTTGACCTCTAAATGCCCTGGGGCCTCCAGTCTCTTGAGGGTTAGGTACATCATCTCTGAATGAGTACACACACACACACCCAGTCCTCTAATGTATGAGTCTTAGGGGCCTCATATCAGCTGGTGTATGCTATTTCTTTGGAAAGATGTCAGGGGTCCTGATTAAATGAGATTGCTGGTCCTTCTACAGATTTATCCTTCTCCTCAGCTTCATGCAGCCTTCCCTATTTCTGCAACAGTGGTCAGCTACTTCTATCCATTGGTTGGGTACAAATATCTGGATCTGACTTTTTCAGCTGCTTGTTGGGTCTTCTGGAGTACCGTCATGCTTGGTCCCTTTTTGTGAGCACTCCATAGCCTCAGTAATAGTGTCAGGCCTTAGGACCTCCCCTAGAGCTGGATCCCACTTTGGGTCTGTAGCTGGACCTTCTCTTTGTCAGACTCCTCTCCTCTTCCATCCCTGTAATTCTTTCAAAGAGGCACAGTTATGGGTCAGAGTTGTGACTGTGGGATGCCCCCCCCTCTCTCTCATTTGATGCCATCTTCCTGCTGGAAGTGGGCTCTATAAGTTCCCTCTCCCTACTGTCAGGCATTTCATCTAAGGTCCGAGTTCTGAGAGTCTCACCTCCCAGGTCTCTGGTGCATTCTGGAGGGTCTCCCCAGTCTCCTGTCTCCTGAGGTTGCCTGTTTCCATTCTTTCTGCTGGCCCTCAGGGCTTCAGTCCTTTTCTTTCACCCAATACCAGATTAGGTTTCCCTCTTCCCACGTCTCCCCACCAGGTCTCTTCCTCCCTCCCCATTTGTGATTGCTTTGTTCTCTCCTCAAGTGGGACTGAGGTGTCCTCACTTGGACCCTTTAACTTGTGGACCGTTTTGAGTTCTGTAGTCTGTATCTGGCATATTCTGTACTCTTTTTGTGGCTAATATTCACTTATTGCTGAGTGCATACCATGAATGTCCTTTTGGATCTGAGTTACCTCACTCAGGATGATATTTTCAAGTTCCACCCATTTGCCTGAAAAATTCAGGATTTCTTCGTTCTTAATAGCTGAGTAGTATTCCATTGTGTAAATGAACCACATTTTCTGTATCCATTCTCCTGTCTTGAGACAACTGGGTGGTTTCCAGTTTCTGACTATCACAAATAAGGCCACTAGGAACACAGTGGAACGTGTGCCTTTGTGGTGTGGTGGGGCTTCTTTTGGGTATATTCCCAAGAGTAGTAGAGCTGGATCTTCAGGTAGATCTATTTGCAATTTTCTGTGGACCCTCCAGATTGATTTCCAGAGTTGTTGTTGTAGTTTTCAATCCCACCAGCAATGGAGGAGTGTTCCTATTTCTCCACAATCTCTCCAACATTTGTTGTCACCTGTGGTTTTGATCTTAGCCAATCGGATTGGTATAAGGTGGACTCTCAGAGTTGTTTTGATTTGCATTTCTCTGATCACTGAGGACTTTGAACATTTTGGTAGGTACTTCTCAGGCATTTTGTGATTCCTCAGTTGTGAAATCTCAGTTTAGTTCTATACCCATTTTTTGATTGGGTTGTTTGGTGTTTTAGTAATTAGTTTCTTGAGTTCTTATTTGTCTTATTGAATATGTCCTTTGCCTTACAGAAGCTTTCCAATTTCATGAGATTGAATTTATCAATTCTTGATAATAGAGCATGAGAGCATCTGTTTTTATATCGAGGTCCTTGATCCACTTGGACTTGATCTTTGTACAAGGTGACAAATATGGGTCTATTTTTATTTTTCTACAAACAGGACTGGCACCATTCTCAACTAATCAGAATCTTTCCTTTATTAAACTATCTACTTGCCTGGATCTATCCATGTGCCCCATACAATCCATTGTAAGCAAGAGTGCCATGAAACCACAGAACTGAACCACTCTGTGAGTAGGAAAGAAGTTTATTTGGGAAGTTAAACTTTTAGATGTTCTCATGGAGGGTAGAGAATAGAGTAATGGGAAAAGCTCTGCCAATCTTAGGGGAACAGGGAGGAGAGGTGTGGGTCAGAACAGGCTGGGAGTTACTGCGAGCAGTTTGCGATATTAGGAAACAGATGACATGTCATAGGTAGTGGTAGGGTGTTTCCAGGTAAACAGAACTCTGTCTTTGGAGATTCCTGAGGAAGGCAGAGTTTAAGCTTCTGTTTCCTCAGTTAACCTCCATTTTTCTGGCCAGAGTCCTGCTTGAGTTAGGACTTTGTTACTAGCAGTACTGTTTTGGGGGCTCCCTCCTGACCTGACAGAGTTTACATGTAGAGCACTAGACCTGAGAAGTGAATACAACAAGAACAAGAGTTTTACAGAAGCGAGTAAGAGTAATTTCATCGAATTATCTCATCCAGGTGATGGGATTTGAAATATATTGATTGACATGCATGATAAATATACACTCTTATCACAACAATGGTTCCATTATTAACATAACAATTGGAACAGGCCTTGGTAATGCAAACCTGAGTAGCATTCTGTAGCCTGAGGTGGAATGGATTGTGTGTTTGCAGGCTGTTGTTCTCTTATTTAAACAACTGAAAATAAAGGCTCAAAGAGATTTTCAAAGAAGCAAAATAACTTTATTGGAGCTAAGTGAGTTACAGATGTATAAAAGGAGACACTGCCAAGATTGACAAATGACTGTGTTAGTGAGAGTCCTGAAGCACCCTGAGTAATGTTTGGGACCTTCAATCATGTGGTCAAGAAATGGAGGGAGTTGGTTATGAGTAAGGAGGCTGGTCCTTTATTTTGTCTGGCAGGCTGAAGTTAACCAAACCTTTAGTCCCTGAGCATGCCACTTCCCATTATGCATCTGAATTCCTTCCTGTGCCTGCCTAGTTATATCTGCTCTTTATGCTAAAAGCATTACCTCCCATAATCTGTTTTCCTTTGTCCTTTAGAAAATGGCGGAGCATGGGGAGGCCTCTGAGGATCAAGTTTCTGAATTTGATTATAAATTTCTCCCTGAACTTTCTGTTCTTCTTGGAGTGGATGCAGTTCAGCTGGCAAAAAGAAAAGAAGAAGAAGAGTGTAAGGAAAGAATGAAAATGAAGAAAGGTTTTAACTCGCAGATGCGCAGTGAAGCCAAACGACTAAAGACTTTTGTGACCTATGACACATTCAGATCATGGACGCCACAGGAGATGGCAGCTGCTGGATTTTACTACATTGGGGTGAAACGTGCGGTCCAGTGCTTTTGCTGTAGCTTAATCCTCTTTGGTACGAGCCTCAGGAAACTTCCCATAGAGAGCCACAGGAAATTACGACCAGAATGTGAGTTCCTTCTGGGCAAAGATGTTGGTAACATTGGCAAGTATGACATCCGGGTGAAGAGTCCAGAGAAGATGCTGAGAGGTGACAAAGCAAGGTACCATGAGGAGGAGGCTAGACTGGAGTCCTTTGAGGACTGGCCATTTTATGCCCATGGTACATCACCATGTGTACTCTCGGCAGCTGGCTTTATCTTTACAGGTAAGTGGATTCCAGTTTGTGAGGTGTTTCTGAGGTATTTAGAGTTTAGGTTCCATTTTGTGGGTAATATTTTGTTAATGAACCCTCACTGTTTTATGTTAGACATAAAATGTAATGCATTAACTTTCAAGTGTAGCAGTTTTGCTTCTGCTTTAACATATATTTAGTAGAGCATTATTGGTTTGCCATATATCTATAAATATAAACACACACATGCAGACGCATATTTGCCTGTGTATTAAAATAAAATGTTGCTTTTTCATGTATAGTTTTTAAATGTACCAGCAGTGGGATGAGGGTGTGGCTGAGTGCTAGAGCACTTCTGTAGCCCCTACAAAGGACAGGCATGCTGGAGTCTGTCTTGTTCTGACAGTATGATCAGCTCCAAGACACAGCTGGTGCCATTGCTGGGCAGTCAAAGCCTATCATGCATCTGTAGGTAAAAGGGACACTGTGCAGTGTTTCTCCTGTGGTGGATGCTTGGGAAACTGGGAAGAAGGAGACGACCCCTGGAAGGAGCATGCCAAGTGGTTCCCCAAGTAAGTGGATAAGCATTTTATTTTTACAAAGCAAAAGAGCCACATTGTTGGAGTGTTCTCTTGACTTCTGATACTTCTCTTACCCAATATGGGTCACCCCTAAAGTTTTCCAGTAAGGTAAGTAACAAATGTGAATCACAGGCACTTTGTTTTTTTCTTCTATTTAAAAGCTATTTTGCTTATATTTTTTTAATATATTTTTGGTTTGGTGTGTGTGTCTGTGTGTGTGTGTGTGTGTACACATATGTGGACTGCAGGTTAACCTAGCATATCTTCCTTATCACTCTCAGGGATCACTGAACCAGAACTCATAGATTGTCTAGACTAGTTGGTCACTGAGCCCTAGGACCTGCCCGTCTCTGCTACCCCAGGTCTAGGGTTAAAGCACTGTGTGACCATACCCCATGTTTAAGTAGATACTCAGATTCAAACTCCAGATCCTCATGCTTGTGCTAAGGCACTTTATCTATTAAGTCATCTACCTATCATCCCAAATATTAAGATGTGTTGTCAAGCAGCAGTTGTGTGAGTCCCCCTATCTAATAAATGAATTAGTCTTCCCAGGGCTGGAACAGTGTATAGATCAAAGAAAGCAAGAACTTCTAAGGCATTACAAGTAATATAGCATCCTGCAGAACATGCATCAAATGAAAATGCTTGCTGGGTGTAGTGACGTATAACTGTAATCCCAGCAATAGGAAGATGGACACTGGATAACTGGGAGGTCAAAACCACTCTCTGAGAAAATGAGCGAGGACCAGGTAGGTCCTAGGTTGCCCACATCCTAGTGCCACATGAGAACAGAAGTTTTGTTCAGAGATTCAAGGTTTTTGTTATTTATTGTAGGTCTCTGCTTAGAAAAATTATATTGTGAATATTTTTAGTGATCTGTTAAGTACTGGTTTTGAGATTTCTTTGTTTTCGTTTCTTTGTTTCTGCCAAATAAAAATCTTTCACTGAAAGATTTCACTTTCAATGAAACCCTTTCACTGGTTTTCAATTTTTCCTTATGATTGATAAAAATAAAAGGAGTAGTAAATAAGCACTTGCCAGCACCTAGTCAGGACATATTCCATCTGTCTCTTGCTAGTGTTTTCCATGGAGTAATAATAAGCAGGTTGCTTCAAAGTGAATTCCAGGTGCCTCATAAAGAATTTGCTACTATTAGAGCATATAAGACTTTAAAAACAAGTTGAACCACAGTACCATTATGTCTCCTAGGAGAAGATGGCATTAATAATGCCAAATGCCAAGTTTCTGAGTCAGCATTCAAATGCTCATCTCCCTCCATCTTCCAATGTTTTTTAAGAAAGTACTTTTTAGAGTGTGTGGAAGGGTTGGGGTGTTGTTTATATGCCAGCATGTGGGTTGGGGTGTTGTTTATATGCCAGCACGTGGGCATGGCGGTACTGCTTCTTCCCAAGTCCTTTTGCCCTCAAATCCTAAAGTCCCGCCTTTGTCTACCTGCCCAGTCATTGGCCACTGGCAAATTTATTCCCCAATCAGAACTGGCTGGAGACAGTGGCCCTCAGTGTCTTACATGTGGGATTCTCATGCAATTTGGGAACCTAATAACATAATACAAGCATTCAACTAAATCGACAATATGATTTAAGGACGTCATGTTGAGGTGGGATTGATGGCACATGCCTGTAATCCCAGGTCTGTCAAGGATGATGCAAGAGGATAAGAAATTGAAGGGTTTTATTTTTGCTGAAGAGCCTAAGGTGAGCCTGTGACATAGAATCCTATCTCAAAAGGAAAAGAAAAACATTAAAATGTTTTCAAAACAAGTTGATTTATTATAATATTTTAAAAAGGACTGATAACTCAATTCACTGTAGTCCACCCCATGTGCTCTGTCCCACATAGGCTACATTCAGGCATAGCCCAGGGCATGGAGAGAGGTGAAAAATGTAGCCAGGACCCTGGATGCCACAGACACTGAGTGGAAACCCTTGAGAATATTTGAGTCATGTGATGGAGTTCATCTTCTCATTAGAATATAAGAGGAGAAGGCTGGTCTCATCCCCACTGAAAAAATAGTTCTCAGTCCCTTACCACAGCATCAGAAGGAAACATTAATGTCAGTTAGAAGAGTATTATTTAATCTTAAAAATAGCTTTATAGGATGGAGATATGGAGCAGAGCACTAACTGCTCTTACAGAGGTCCTGGGTTTAATTCCTAGCAACCACATGGTGGATTTCAACCATCTGTAATGAATCCAACATCCTCTTCGGGTATGTCTGAAGATAGCTAGTAACTCATATATATAATAAATAAATCTTTTTTTAAAAAGTAGCTTTGTTTTTATGGGCAAGGAATACATTTCAAGATGATCTTCAACATACTTTTATAAAAAAATCAAAACCAGGTGATTTAATGTCACTTTAAAATTATCATGGCATTTTTGTTTCATACGTGAATAATGCTACAACTAATTTTCACATTTTTCATTTTCTGTCTTTGATCTGACCATGGGTACAAGGCTTCTCCCGCTCAGCTGAATCAACAAGGCAATCTATCCCATCTGACTAGCCTATACCAGTCTGTTCAATTGCTTGTTTTGTACTTTGGGTTTAAGGAAAGTGACAGCAGAGAGCCTTAGAACAAGCTTACACTACTCCTGAGGCTGATGGAGGAAGATGGCTTTAGCCCAGGAGATTACCATTAGCTGGGAGACACAGGGACACCTCATTTTAAAATAAAAACATAAGTAATCTGAAGATTCAATTTTAAATAGTTACATGTGTTGTCAATAATATAAATAAATAATCTCAGAACACTTGCAATTCTCATGAGTAAGGTGAGTTTTTAAAATTTTAATACAATAATTTTGATCATGTTTTTCCCCCTCCTCCAAGTTCTCCCAGATCCTCCCCACTTCTTACTCAGGCAAGGTCATGTTCTTTCTCTCTCTGTTTCGACCTCTTCCCAACAAAGATATCCGATAATCAAAACAATCAAAAACACTTAAAAATGCCTACAGAAATTTATGTGGCGTTTGTTTTGTGTTAGCCAACTCTTCCTGGGCCTGGGTCCTGCCCTCGAGTGCATTGATATGCCCGGTGACAATGCACTGGAGAAACTGATCTTCCCTTTATCAATAGGTATCAGATGCAAATAGTTCCTGGTTAGGGGTGGGGCCTTGTGTCCACTTTCCCGCTCAATTTTAGCCTCACTTTCAGACCTGCTCAGGCTACTACTCTTGGGACAATTTTTTTTTTGACTGTATTACTGATATTTAAAGTCCAATAATTCAATAGGTTTTCAAATGCTCATTGCAATGTAGAACATCTCTATTTATAGGAGTATATTTTAATTATGTTTTTAATTATAGATGTGAATTTCTTCAAAGTAAGAAAACCTCAGAGGAAATTGCCCAGTATATCCAAAGCTACGAGGGATTTGTTCATGTAACGGTAATTTACACCAACCAAGTTTTTCCAATAGTGTATGTTCTTTACCTAATAATATATGAATTGTCATAGTGAGGGTTTTTGCTTGTTTTGTTTTCTCTTCTCCATCATCTTGTCTGCAGAGAGGAAAACAGAAATCCTGTTGTCTTGCTAAGCTCGAACCACTTAGACTTGGTTTTCCAGGCTGGCTGTGGGTGGCTTCTGCCTCCTTCATCTTCCCTCTGACCCAGGCCACGCCCCTAGCATCCTTCTGCTGCCTCCACCTGGAAGCCAGACTCAGTCCTCTGTGGCACCTGGCAGAGGCAGGGCAGGCAGGATGCCTCCTGCAGCTAGGCCTTTAGACTCAAACTAGTGAGGACAACCTAGAGGTGGGCAGTGGGAAACACAGCCCAAACTGAAGCCAAAGGAGGCTGTATTGACTGACTTAGGAGCAGCCTCTGCAGGCAGCATGGCTGAGCTCTCTCTCAGAGGGAGAGCTGCTCAACTGGAGGAGAGCTCCTTTCCTGGGTCTCAGTTCCTCATGTGTCAAATACACCTGTGTTCGGCTGTTGGGCTGGGTGTCTGGTAAGGGCAGCTCTGAGAAAGTTTCTATTTCACTGATATTTGGAACTGCATAAAAATAAAATCCCCAAATCAATAAAAATCAAACCAAAATTAAAGGACTGCTTTTCCCAAATTCTGCTGTTCTAAGGAAACTTGGCTTCAGTGGAGGAACTTCTTCAGCTTCAGGTTACAGATTGATTATATTTCATAAGGTAATCAGTCGGTAACCAAATCCAAATTTCTTTCCTCAGGGAGAACATTTTGTGAATTCCTGGGTCAGAAGAGAACTACCTGTGGTGTCAGGTAAAAATCCAAACACATTCCAAACTCTTTGTTTGTTTTTTTCTTTTTTGTGTTCTCTCTCTCTCTCTCTCTCTCTCTCTCTCTCTCTCTCTCTCTGCCTCTGTGGTGCGTGTGTGTGTGTGTGTGTGTGTGTGTGTGTGTGTGTGTCCTTGTTTGGAAGCCAGACAAGGTCATCAGGTCCCTTGGAGGTAGAGTGACAGGCATTTGTGAACTGTTTGATGTGGATGCTGGGAACTGAACTCAGGACCTTTTGAAGAGCAGTCTGTGCTCTTAACCATTGAGCCACCTCTGCAGTCCTCATCAACTTTCTTTAAATTTCTTTAAATTATATCTTCATAAGTGATTTCCCTATTATGGAATGCCTTTGGTTTGTTTCTGGTGTCGTTTATGAACAGGAGAAATGTTTCACTCTTTAATGCACTTGCTGCTCTTGCAACTGACTCAGACACAGTTCCCAGCATCCTCTGGCAAGTCATAACTCTGCAAGTCGAGTTCCAGTAGATCCAGTGTCTTCCTCTGACCTCTGTGGCCACTGCACATGTATGGTGCAGTCAAACATATAGACAAAAAAAGCAAAGTTTAAAAGTAAATTAAAAATATATACTCACTTATTATTGTATGTGTATGTCCGTGGGTCCCATGTGCAAAGGTTCAGAATTCAGGACAACTTAAAGGATTTGGCTCTCTCCTTCTCCCATGAGGGAATTAGTTTAGAGGTCATTAGGTTTGGTGGCAAGCTTCTATATCATTGAGGTGTTCATTAAGTGGCTCAGTCTTTAGTGTAGGTAAGCAGAACTAACTATGTAGTGTTGATGCTATAATGGATGCTTCCCTTAAACAACTAAAATTTTGGATAAAATGTTTTGGAAGCAACTCTTAGGTCACTTCTACCCCCAATCTAGCCTCAGACCAAATGAATCTTGAACTTTGGTCCTCCTGTTGAGAGCTGAGAGGAGTGCAGAGTGCTTTCACTGCAAACACAAGGCTTTGCATTCTGTCTCCAGGGCCCATGTGACAAAACCAGCAGCCATTGTTGTACATTTGTTATACAAGGCTGGGGAGGCAGAGAAATGGACCCTGGAGTTCTACAACCTAGTCTATAAAGTGACAAACCCTCCTAACAACCAGGGAGAATCAGTGAAGGGTGTCCTCTGACTTCCACAGGCATGAGTCCATACATGTACATGTTCCTTCATACACACGAACACACAGAGAAATGTATGTTCTGAGACAGCTTCCTGAGACAGGTGAAGAGATCAGGTCAAGAAGGAAGCCAAAGAAAGACTGGAGTGCCAGCCTGCTCCAACCAGAGAGCACCCTGTGAGCACTAAGGAAAGCTGTAGAGCCTGTTCCCTATGACCTCATGCCTTAGGAGAAGGCAAACCTAAAATAAAATAAAGATTTATAGACTGTAAACATCATTTTGTAGAGAATTACATTAATGCATAGTATTCTCTATGCCAAAGAGATACTTAAAGCAAAAGGAAAACAATCCTGATCTAGGGTTAAGTGTGAGTACAAGCAAGCTTTAAACTTGAGAAACTTGTGAGACCAAGGTAGGGACAATGTAATTCCCAAGTCCTCACAGCATGGGAAATGCAGGAGCCAGTGTCCAGAGGCCAGGAGGAGGTAGAAAGTCTAATGAAGCCCCTACCCTGGCCCCCACCACAGTTCCTCAATATGGTCTTCTCAAAGAGCAAGCCATCAAAATGATTGTTTTGAAACAGCCACAGGGGAAATGACCTCAGTCTGGAAACCTGAATCTCCTCTTGATTTTGCTGTATCCTGATGATATATGGTTAAGGGACAGTCTGAAGTCTTGAACTTTAAGATCAAAGCCTACTGGTCTCACCTGCATCCTTTTCCCAAGCTTACTGCAATGACAGTGTCTTTGCTAATGAAGAACTAAGGATGGACACATTTAAGGACTGGCCCCACAAATCACCTTTGGCTGTTGAAGCTCTGGTCAGAGCAGGCCTTTTCTACACAGGTGAGTAAAGTTTTTTTCTTTATGTTTGTGTGTGTGTGTGTGTGTGTGTGTGCACTTGCCTACATGTAAATATGTATGCCTTTGAGGCATGCTGCCCTCGGGGGCCAGACAGGGTGTTGCATTTGGGGCTGGAGTTACAATTGTCTGTGAGCCATCATGTGGTCATTGGATCAAAACCTGATTTCTTCCCAAGAGCAATCACTGCTCTCATCTTGATCATCTCCTTAGAGTCAGTATTTTCTGTGGACCACATATTCAAATCCTCTTGCATCTTTCTTCAGTCTTCATCATTTGTCCTAGATCTCTTGGGGCTCATAAGACCTTCAGTTTCCCACAGCTCCCTCAGTGTTCAGCCTCTGAACTTGGGAATTCTGCAGACACCTCTTCCAACAGACATTTTCCACTGGCGCAGATGATCTTCTTACCACATGGTCTTAGTGCTTTATCTCCTCTTTCCAGCCTTCCTCAAGTCTGTCTCATGTTCCTATTTTAAGTTAAATAAAACTGGCAGTAATGTAAGGAGAGACAACTGATTCTTCATAATCTAGCTTGCATGGAGAATTTAATTTGTTCTTCTGTCCCACCTGAGCTACGAGTATATTCTTTCTGATTTACTCACTAAGCAATTGCTTGTTGGGTGCCTATGAATGTGAATGCCAAGTAAATCTAGACAGCTGGAGTTGTCTTTTTTTGAGTTGGCAGGTGTGTGTGATTTAAACTGACCCCATTCGTTTTGTAGGCAAAAGGGACGTTGTCCGGTGTTTTTCCTGTGGAGGATGTATGGAGAAGTGGGAAGAAGGTGATGACCCAATAGAAGATCATACCAAGCTTTTTCCCAAGTGAGTAAAATGAGTTCTGTTGACTGTGAACATGCTTCAACTGTTATTCCCTCTCTGTCTGTGTCTTACCTGTGGATGGTCTCTGTCCACCCTTCTGTTCCCTCTGTGAAGGGCACATTCTCATGTCTGCTCCCTTGTTTCCCAAGACACCCTGCCTTTCTGGTTTTTTCTCTTCATAGTTACATCTTGATTTTGGTTGGGCCAATATACAGACTTTCAAACACAGGATTTCTCTATGTAGCCCTAGCAATCATAGAAATTCTATCTATCCCATGTAGGACTTGAACCCATGATCCTCCTGCCTCAGCCACCCAAGTTCTGGCATTAAAGAGGGGTGCTATCATATCTGGAAATTACATCCTTTTCTGATTCTTTTGATTACAAACTATTCTTCCTCTTCTCCTCCTCCTGGAATCCTTTAGTGTTTTCTGTGTCTGCTCTCTGAGACATCCCAAGTGGTTTTCGTTTTCCAGTGCTGGGGACAGAAGCACTGACCTGGGCACGCTAGGCAATCCCTTACTAGTGAGTTATTCTTGCCCCCTTTTCTGCCTTCTTCAAGTTATTTTATTTTTTATGTTTCAACAAAGTTATTTTAATTTTAATTGGAAGCTATAATGTAAAAAATGAAATGAAATGATAGTCCATAATAGTGAAACAAAAACCTAAGTCTTGAGTTCAGCAAAATATGCAAAATTTCAAGGCTCATTCAGATTTTAGGAAACAAAATTTAAACACAGGATTTCTCTATGAAATGAAATTATTTCAAATAATATGGAATTTTTGCATTATAAGACAATGTTATATCAGATATTTTGTAATTTATTTTTGAAATTATAATTACATTACTTTCTTTCTTCCAATAATATTATCTTCTTATTCTATCCCTATACTCCACAACCCCTGGTTTGTTCTCACTCAAATTCATGACCTCTTTGTCTTTAATTGCTATTTTTTTCTTTTTTTATTTCTAAACCCTTCTCTTTTTTTCTTTCTTTTTAATTCAATATATTCTTTATTTACATTTCAAGTGATTTTTCCTTTCCTGGATCCCCCCTCCCCAAAAGTCCCATAAGCCTTCTTCCCTCCCCCTGCTCCCCAATCCATCCTTCACACTTTCCTGTCCTTGTGTTCCCTACACTGCTACATTGAGCCTTTCCAGTACCAGGGAAGGTTATTTTCATTTCTATTCTGCACACAAGACAAGTCTAGAAATGTTTAGCTGCAGAATGAAATTTGTTGTTTTGCTTAGTAATTAGAATCTTCAAAGATAAATATTAGTCTATGCAGACTGAAAAGTGTGTATTAAAAGGCTCAAATGACCAAAAGAAAAAAAAGAAAAAAAAAGGAAAAAAGGGGTGTATTTCTGGGCACAGTGATATACACATGGAATCCTAGCTCTCTGAAACATGAAGGAAGAAAACTAGTTTTCTTTTATATTAAATGCTTTAGTATGAGTCATCCTGAAATCCAGTACTTGTAATTAAGAAGTACGAGTCTTTTGTCTGGTATCCCCTGGAAGGCATGAAAATCTGCAACTGTGTTGGTGTCCCTGCAGTCTCTGTTCAGCTCTATAGCTGTGTTGTGTGTGCTTCCAATGCTTACCTAAAACTGATGTAAACTGATGGAAGTCTAATTACTGAACTTTAAAATTAAAGGTTTAAATAAAATAATTTATAATAATATCTGGTCTTTTGATAGAATGGTAATAATATCCCAAAAGATGAAAAATATTATTTTTAAAGTATCTTATTAGTATACATTATTTATATACAGTAATGACATTTTCACATATGTACATTATGACCTTTACATATTACTTAGGGTTTTACTGCTGTGAACAGACATCTTGGCCAAGGCTACTATTATAAGGACATTTACTTGGAGCAGGTTTAGAGATTCAGTCCAGTATCATACAGGTGGGAGCACGGCATGGGGCTGGAGGAGCTAAGAGTTCTACATCTTCATCTGAAGGCTGCTATGTGAAAAGTAGATTCCAGGCAGAGAGGTTGAGGGTCTTAGAGCGCACACCAACAGTGACACATCTACTCCAACAAGGCCACACCTCCTAATAGTGAAGCATATAGAAACCTTTAATATATGTACGTATATTATAGACTGTTACAGTCATGCTCACCAACATCCTCCCATTGTCCTATCTTATCTGCCTCTAGATCCCCTGGGCCACTTTTCTTCTAAGTCACCTGTTTCAGATGAGCCCAAGGATTCATAGCAAGACTTATTGTCAACATACATACATACATATGTACATACATACATACATAACTAAATAGGGTTTATTCCATCTAATCATGAAGGTAAAAAATGATTAACAGCACTGAACACTTTGATTGTTTTCCTTTTACTTACTTTTTAAAGATTTTTATTTTATGTGCATGAGTGTTTTTCTGCATGTGCATCTGTGTACTACTTGCATGCCTTGTGTCCACAGAGGTCAGAAAGAGGGCATTAGATCCCCAGGAACTAGAGTTGCAGGAGGTCTGGAGCCGGCTGATAAGGGTGTTGGGAACCAAGCCTGAGTCCTTTGCAGGAGCACTAAGTGTTGTTCTGTGGAGCCATTATTTCAGCCTCCTCCCCCGCCCTTTCTCATTTGTAAGTAGTATGTAGGAAATTCCTGAGAATTCGGGGACCTTCTTCTTAAGCCCTACCATAGTAAATTGTAAGGCAATATAGCTGTATTTAAAACATTGTCTAGTATCTATCAATGGAGTTTTGTTTTAATTACAAACCAGCATGCTGTTATGAGTACCTAATGTATTTACCTGTCTGGTTTAAAGGAAAATAACTATAAAGGGTCTATGAAACCAGGCTATGGAAAGCAACCACAGGAACCTCACAAGCAGTTCTTTGGCGAGTTTCTCTCTGACATCACCTCTAGTGGAACTCTACAAGGCAAACATACATGACAGTCTTCACTGAAGACGGAGCACACCAAACCAATGCTCAGTGCTCCCTTCCCACTGTCAGTGGAGTCATAGTTATACTCCTTCATCATAGGTCCTTTTGCATGTTTGCTAATCAAAACATCCTTTCACCTGTGTGCTACAGGAAAACATTCTGTCAAGTGTGTGCTTTAGCCAGACATCCTTTCACCTGTGTGCCCCAGCAAACCACCATTTGACCTTAACTGACTTTCCAAACAAATCAGAAGTTCCCACTTCACCCTGGTGATCTCCTTGTCTCTGCTCCCAGTGTTGGTTATGATTGTTATTCTTTAAGCTCATCTTAGATGGATTTATGGACAGATAATAACTCTGTACTCATCCAAACACACTCCCCAACGATCCTTACCATTCACTCTGTTATGGTAAGACTATATGTCATGTTATGTTATGTTATGTTATGTTATGTTATGTTATGTTATGTATGTTATGTTATGTTATGTAAAGGCACAGACTGAATGTTTACACAGTGCAGCACTGACAGAATTACTGAAATTGTTAGCTTTCTACTTCTTTCTTGTCCCTGAATCTTCATGTTTTCTACAAAGCCAATGAAAACACTTAGCTGCACAGAACCATTGACGACTTTTTTCTTCTCTGAATAGCTGTGTATTTCTTCAAACCCTGAAGTCCTCTGCAGAAGTGATTCCAGACCTTCAGAGCCAGTTTGTACTTCCAGAAATCATGGTAATGAACACTGCTCTCTTCTGACTCATCAGCACATAATTGTGTGGTTGAACATTATTGCGAATAGCACTTGCCAATTGTAAATGTATCATCCCTACAGAAATTCAACAAGTATTTTAAAAGTCCTACCAAGTGTAGAGAGGAACTTCCCAGTGAATGAGGGTGACGCAATGTCTAGCTCCATAAAACATACAGTCTGTCCCTTCTCCTGTAAGATGTCTATTGGTGAAATTCTTTCAGCCTATTCCTGATAAACACCCAGGCTACATGGATGCCATCTGCAATCTCTAGAGGGCAGTAGGCTTGACTTCTTCTTTTGAGATGTGCAAGGCAAGTTTCATTTGGTTTGGTTGAAATTTTGTTTGGGACAGGTTCACCCTGTGTAGCGCAGGCTGACTTTGAACTTGCTATGCTCAAATTGCAGACTGACTGGGAATCTATAATCCCCCTGCTTCAACCTTCCAAATGCTGGGATTATGAGTGTGTGCCACCATTCCTATTTGATTTTTGTTCTTTACTGCAATCAAGGAGATCAAACCCAATGCCTTGTACATGCTAGGAACGGAATCTATGACTGGCCTGCAGGCATATATCTTTAAGGAAATCGAATCGGCAGCAAAATCATGAACGCAGACTACAGTCTAAACCCCACCAAATATTTCTCTTAAGTAGAATCTAACTATGACTTCATTGTTGACACAAGTCACCTCCTATTGTCATAATGATAGGTATGCTGGAACTCATGCCACAGAACAGGGAACAAACCTGGGCATGGGTCTCAAGCTGGCCAGTTATTATTTGGCCACTCCCTCAATTTATGCTCCATCTTTATCCCTACACATTGTATAGGCAGAACAAATTGCAGGTCCAAGGTTTTGTGACTGGTTAGGTGCCCCAGTCTTGGAAGTCTTGATTTCTTACTAGAGAAGGCCAGTTCAGACTCCATATTTCCCACTGCTAGTAGTCTTAGCTAGGGTACCCTCATAGAATCTTGGGAGTTTCTGTTGCCCTAGGTTTCTACCTTGTCCTAGAGATGTCCCCCCTCTTTAATTTTGTTGTGTCTAGAGTACCGTCTTCCTCAGTCCTTCCCCCACCTAATATCTCCTGTTAAGTCCCCACCCTTTCCTCATTTATCCCCCTCCCCATTGACCTATAATGTTTATTCTATTTTCCCTACTCTGTATGATTCACATGACCCCACTTGAGTTCTCCTTGATATTTAGCTTCTGTGGGTCTGTGGACTGTACAATGCTTACCCTTTTCTCTAATGGATAATATCTGCTTGTAACAGCACATACCATGTTTGTCTTCTAGGACTGGGTTACCTCACTCAGGATGTTCTTTTCTAGTTCCATCAGTTTGCTACCCATCAAGTTTCTTGGTGTCCTTGTTTTTAATAGCTGAGTAGTATGCCATTGTGCAAACGTATCACATTTTCTTTATCCATTCTTCCATTGGGGGACCTGTAGGTTATTTCCAGTTTCTGGCTATTATGAATAAAGCTGCTTTGAACATGGTTGATCAAGTGTCTTTATCTTTTTTTGTTGTTCTTTTTTTCTTTTTTTAAATTATTTTCTTTTTTATTTGATATATTTTTTATTTACATTTCAAATGATTTTCCCTTTTTGGCTCCCCACTTCCCAAAATTCCAATAAGCCCTCTTCCCTCCCCCTATTCCCCCCATCCAACCCTTCCCTGTTCTTGTATTCCCCTATACTGCTGCACTGAGTCTTTCCAGAACCAGGGGCCACTCCTCTGTTCTCTTGGACATCATTTAATATGTGGATTATGTCTTGAGTATTCCACATATCTAGGCTAATATCCACTTATCAGTGAGTGCATATCATGATTGATCTTTTGAGACTGAGTTGCCTCATTTAGTATGATGTTCTCCCGATCCATCCATTTGTCCATGAATTTCATGAATTCATTGTTTCTGATGGCTGAATAGTACTCCATTGCGGATATATACCACATTTTTTTTGTATCCATTCCTCCGTTGAGGGACACCTGGGTTCTTTCCAGCTTCTGGCTATTACAAACAGGGCTGCTATGAACATAGTGGAGCATGTGTGCTTATTGTGTACCTGGGAATCCTCTGGAATGGTATAGCAGGGTCCTCCGGAAGTGTCATGCCCAGATTTATGAGGAACTGCCAGACTGATTTCTCCACTCCCACCAGCAGTGGAGGAGTCTTCCTCTTTCTCCACATCCTTGCCAACACCAGCTGTCACCTGAGTTTTTAACCTTAGCCATTCTGACTGGTGTGAGGTGAAATCTCAGGGTTGTTTTGATTTGCATTTCCCTAATGACTAATGATGTTGAACATTTCTTAAGGTGCTTCTCAGCCATCTGAAGTTCTTCAGGTGAAAATTCTTTGTTTAGCACTGTATCCCACTTTTTAATAGGGTTATTTGGTTCTCTGGGTTCTACCTTCTTGAGTTCTTTGTATATATTAGATACTAGCCCTCTGTCGGATTTAGGGTTGGTGAAGATCCTTTCCCAATCTGTTGGTTGCCGTTTTGTCCTTTTGACAGTGTCCTTTGCCTTACAGAAACTTTGTAATTTTATGAGGTCCCATTTGTCAATGCTTGGTCTTAGAGCGTAAGCTATTGGTGTTCTATTCAGGAACTTTTCCCCCGTGCCCATGTCTTCAAGGGTCTTCCCCAGTTTCTTTTCTATTAGTTTCAGTGTGTCCGGTTTTATGTGGAGGTCCTTGATCCACTTGGAGTTGAGCTTAGTACAAGGAGATAAGAATGGATCAATTTGCATTCTTCTGCATGCTGACCTCCAATTGAACCAGCACCATTTGTTGAAAAGGCTATCTTTTTTCCACTGGATGCTTTCAGCTCCTTTCAGCTCCTTCCGAAGATCAAGGGACCATAGGTGTGTGGGTTCATTTCTGGGTCTTCAATCCTATTCCATTGATCTGCTTGCCTGACATTGTACCAATACAATACAGTTTTATCACTATTGCTCTGTAGTAATGTTTGAGGTCTAGGATACTGATTCCCCCAGAAGTTCCTTTACTGTTGAGAATAGTTTTAGCTATCCTGGGTTTTTTGTTATTCCAGATGAATTTGAGAATTGCTCTTTCTAACTCTATGAAGTACTGAGTTGGGATTTTGATGGTGATTGCATTGAATCTATAGATTGCTTTTGGCAAGATAGCCATTTTAACTATATTAATCCTGACAATTCATGAGCGTGGAAGATTTTTCCATTTTCTGAGGTCTTCTTCAATTTCCTTCACAGACATCTGAAGATTTTGTCATATAGGTCTTTCACTTGCTTGGTTAGAGTCACCTGAAGATACTTTATTCTGTTTGTGGCTATTGTGAAGGGTGTCATTTCCCTAATTTCTTTCTCAGTCTGCTTATCCTTTGAGTATAGAAACGTTACTGACTTGCTTGAGTTGATTTTGTAACCAGCCACTTTGTTGAAGTTGTTTATCAGCTGTAGGAGTTCCCTGGTAGAGTTTTTTGGGTCACTTAAATATGCTATCATATCATCTGCAAATAGTGATAATTTGACTTCTTCCTTTCCAATTTGTATCTCTTTGATCTCCTTATGTTGTCTAATTGCTCTAGCTAGGACTTCAAGAACTATATTGAAAAGATATGGAGAGAGGGGGCAGCCTTGTCTAGTCCCTGATTTTAGTAGGATTGCTTCAAGTTACTCTCCATTTAGTTTGATGTTGGCTATCGATTTGCTGTATATTGCTTTTACTGTGTTTAGGTATGGGCCTTGAATTCCTGTTCTTTCCAAGACTTTTAGCATGAAAGGATACTGAATTTTGTCAAATGCTTTTTCAGCATCTAATGAAATGATCATGTGGTTTTTTTCTTTGAGTTTGTTTATGTAGTGAATAGCATTGATGGATTTCTTTATATTGAATCATCCCTGCATCCCTGGTATGAAGCCTACTTGATCATGGTGGATGACCATTTTGATGTGTTCTTGGATTCGGTGGGCAAGAATTTTATTGAGTATTTTTGCATTGATATTCATAAGGGATATTAGCCTGAAATTCTCTTTCTTTGTTGGATCTTTGTGTGGTTTTGGTATCAGTGTAATTGCAGCTTCGTAGAACGAGTTGGGTAGTGTTCCTTCTGTTTCTATCTGGTGGAATAGTTTGAAGAGTATTGGTGTTAAGTCTTCTTTGAAGGTCTGATAGAATTCTGCACTAAAACCTGTGCTTTTTTTCATTGGAAGGCTATCTATGACTCCTTCTATTTCTTTAGGGGTTATGGGACTGTTTAGATGATCTATTTGGTCCTGATTTAATTTTGGTATTTGGTATCTGTCTAGGAAATTGTCCATTTCCTCCAGATTCTCCAGTTGTGTTGACTACAGGCTTTTGTAGTAGGATCTGATAATTTTTTGAATTACCTCAGTTTCTGTTGTTATATTTCCCTTTTCATTTCTAATTTTGTTAATTTGGATACTGTCTCTGTGCCCTTTGGTTAGTCTGGCTAAGGGTTGATCTATCTTGTTGATTTTTTTCAAAGAACCAGCTCCTGGTTTTGTTGATTCTTTGTATGGTTCTCTTAGTTTCTACTTGATTAATTTCAGCCCTGAGTTTGATGATTTCCTGTCTTCTTCTCCTCCTGGGTGAATTAGATTCTTTTTGTTCCAGGGCTTTCAGTTGTGCCATTAAGCTTCTAGTATATACTCTCTCTAGTTTCTTTTTTGGAGGCACTCAAAACTGTGTTTTCCTCTTAGCACTGCTTTCATTGTGTCCCATAATTTTGGGTATGTTGTTCCTTCATTTTCATTAAATTCTAAAAAGTCTTTGATTTCTTTCTTTATTTCTTCCTTGACCAAGGTATCATTGAGTAGAGTATTGTTCAGTTTCCATGTGTAAGTGGGCTTTCTGTTGTTTTTGTTGTTATTAAAGACCACTTTTACTCCATAGTGATCTGATAGGAGGCATGAGATTATTTTGATCTTATGTTTGTTGAGGTCTGTCTTGTGACCAACTACATGATTGATTTTGGAGAAGGTACCATGAGGTGCTGAGAAAAAGGTATATTCTTTTGCTTTGAGATGAAAAGTTCTATATATATCTGTTAAATCCAATTGGCCCAAAGCTTCAATTAGTTTCACTGTCTCCCAGTTTAGTTTCTGTTTTCCTGATCGATCCATTGAGGAGAGTGGGTTTTTGAAGTCACCCACAATTATTGTGTTAGGTGCAATGTGTGCTTTGAGCTTTAGTAAAGTTTTTTTTATGAATGAGGGTGCCCTGGCATTTGGAGCATAGATGCTCCACTGGTTCAGCATTGAGAGTTCTTCTTGGTGGATTTTTCCTTTGATCAGCAAGAAGTGTCCTTCCATGTCTCTTTTGATGACATTAGGTTGAAAGTCAATTTTATCTGATATTAGAATGGCAACCCTGGCTTGTTTTCTAAGACCATTTGCTTGTAGAATTGTCTTCCTGCCTTTTACTCTAAGGTAGCTTTTGTCTTTGACACTGAGGTGTGTTTCCTGAATGCAGCAAAATGAAGGGTCCAGTCTGTTAGTCTATGTCTTTTTATTGGGGAATTGAGTCCATTGATGTTAAGAGATATTAAGGAGTAATGATTATTGCTTCCTATCATTTTTGATGTTAATTTTATACTTGTGTGGTTATCTTCTTTCAGGTTTGATGAAAGGTTATTATCCTGCTTTTTCCAGGGTATAGTTTCCCTCCTTATATTGGTGTTTTCCCCCTATTATCCTTTGTAGGGCTGGGTTTGTGGAAAGATATTGTGTAAATTTGGTTTTGTCATGGAATATCTTGGTTTCTCCATCTATAGTGATTGAGAGTTTGGCTGGGTATAGTAGTCTTGGCTGGAATTTGTGTTCTCTTAGAGTCTGCATGAGATCTGCCCAGGATCTTCTAGCTTTCATGGTCTCTGGTGAGAAGTCTGGTGTAATTCTGATAGGTCTTCCTTTATATGTCACTTGGCCTTTTTCTCTTACTGCCTTTAGTATTCTTTCTTTGTTCAGTACATTTGGGGTTTTTATTATTATGGGAGGTATTTCTATTCTGGTCCAGTCTGTTTGGAGTTCTGTAGGCTTCTTGTATATTCATGGGTATCTCTCTCTTTAGGTTAGGGAAGTTTTCTTCCATAGTTTTGTTGAAGATATTTGCTGGCCCTTTAAGTTGTAAATCTTTACGCTCATCAATTCCTATAATCCTTAGGATTGGCTTTCTCATTGTGTCCTGGATTTCCTGAATGTTTTGGGTTATAAGCTTTTTGCATTTTGCATTTTCTTTGACTGTTGAGTCCATGGTTTCTATGGTATCTTTGGCATCTGAGATTCTTTCTTCTATATCTTGTATTCCTTTACTTGCTTGTTTGTGTTTTCTTCTAATTCTTTGAGAGATTTTTGTATTTCCTCTTTCATGACTTCTGCCTGTTGATCAAAGTTCTCCTGTATTTTTTAAAGTGATTTTTGTATTTTCTCCTCATTGTCTACTATCTTTTGACCCATGTTCTCCTGAATTTCCTAAAGTGATTTTTGTGTTTCCCTTGTAAGGGCTTCTAGCTTTTGATCATTTTTCTCCTGAATTTCTTTAAGAGATTTATTTATGTCCTTCATGTGTTCCTCTAATAGAATCATGACCAGTGATTTTAAATCCAACTTTTGTTTTTCTGGTATGTTGGGGTATCCAGGACTATGACCAGTGATTTTAAATCCAACTTTTGTTTTTCTGGTATGTTGGGGTATCCAGGACTTGCTGTTGTTGGAGAATTCAGTTCAGTTGCTGCCATAATGCCTTGGTTTCGGTTAGTAAAGTTCCTACATTTGCCTTTAGCCATCTAGTTCTCACTGTTGTTAGATGGTGCTATTGTCACTGACTGATGCTTCAACCTCCTGTGGACCTTTAAGGCTATTTCTGTGACACTGGATGCCTGGGTTTCCTCTGGCCCAGGTTGTTCATGTGCTGCCTTCCTCTTTTGTGCTGTTGGAACCCTGCTGAGTCTTGCCCCAAGCAATGTTATACTTGGGTTGTATCAGTGAACCAGGTGCTCCTGGACTACTCTGGTGCTGCTCTTCTGCCCCAGCAGGTGGGGAGTCACTCCCTCTGCTGATCTCCAGGCAGGACACAATCCCCACAACAGGCTAGCTGGCAGATGAACTGCCTATGTGCTCAGGTCCTGGGCATAGGCAGACCCCTGGCAGTTTACACCCCCAGAGATCTTAAACTCAGGGTATCTCAGTACCTGGGGCTGCTTTTCTGTCCCAGCAGGCAGGGAAGATGGCAGCCAGGAGTCTCAATGTCCTTATGATAGGATGGAAAATCTTTTGGGTATATGCCTAGGAGTGGTATAGCTAGGTCTTGAGGTAACTCTGTTCCTAATTTTCTGAGAAACTGCCAAAATGATTTTCCAAGTGACTGTACAAGTTTGTATTCATACCAGTAATGAAGAAGTGTTCCCCCTTTCCCACATCCTCACTAGCAGAAGCTATTGCTTGAGTAGTTGATCTCAGGAGGTTGAATCTCAGAGTTGTTTGGATTGGCATTTCCCTGATATCTAGGGATGCTGAGCATTTCCTTAAGTGCTTCTAGGCCTTTAGAGATAGCCTTTGTGGAGCTTTCTCTGTACCCCATTTTTAAATTGACTGATTTGGTTTGTTGATGTCTTATTTCCTGAATTGTTTATAGACTTTAGATAACAGCCTTTTCTCAGATGTGAGTTGACATTGTAAGTGCAGGGATTGAAACTGAGATACTAGACATTCCCATAATAGAGAAGGAAATCTTCAGCCCTGAATAAGACAAGGTATGGTAGATGTTTGGAGTCCCGGAAAAGAGAAAAGAATAATATTAAATCCAGGGGAATGTGGAGGCTCATTTCAGTTGGGAAATGGGGAAAGGAGGACAAGTGTTTCCTCTGACTACATAGGGAATTGCAGTCCAGCCTACATGATACTCTCTTACTCAAAAGTGTGTGTGTGTGTGTGATAATCTTTCTGGGTCTATCCCACTGTCTGAGTTAAACCTGTAAGGAGACTTAACTAACAACTACGGACAGAGGCAATGCTTAAAGGTCTTTCAGAACTATTCTTGTTCTAGATGTTACAATTTTGAATACTCAGTGTTCCTCATAGCAAAGATGCAAATACTAAATACTGTCTAGGAACACATGCTTGCAGATGTGGGAGATTTAGGCTTTAATGTGTGGAGCATTCTTCCTCCAATCAGAACTGAGTATAGGCTGCTTTGAGTAGATGGTGGTCCTCAATAATGATATAGTGCCCAGGCTTGTTTTAAGACCCAGCTTTGGTGTAACAAAGAATTTATCTTGTAAAGGAAACCACAAGTGAAAGCAACCACGAGGATCCAGCTACAGTCCATCCTACAGTGATGGGTAAGCACTGGGTAGCAGCATGGGATTCTTGGTATTTGTATATAGGGTTTGAAAGGAAAGTGTATTTATAGTTGTCCAGAGAGCTTCCAGAGAAGAGAGCACTGAGATTAAGGGAACTGTGACTGAGAGAGTGAGCATCACTGTGACTTCCTGAGAGTGAGTGCAGGACTGATAACAGAGTCCTTGTGTCAGATCCAGACTACCTAGCATTAAAAGAACTGCTCAGCAAGCTAGTCTCCTGAGAGCTTAGAAGGGAAACTAGGGTGACACAGTATTCTCCTGAATACTGCTGAATTCCCCAGGTCAAGTGGGAGGCTTGGACATCATTCTGATGCTATGAAACGTTCTGGGAGGAAATCATAGTGGATGTCATGGACACTGGAGGAAAAGCTGTCCATAGCTGAGAGGCAGGACAATGTAGCACAGCCTAGGGTTGAGAGGTTTTAATGCATTTCCCACTGGGTCTCCCTTCCTCTCCCCACAGATGTTGCTCCAAGTGAAGCCCAGGAGCTTGAACCTGTATCCAGCTTTGTGTCTGTTCGCTATAGAGACCAGGATCAGAAAGAAACCCAAGGATGGGGATGTGCATCCAGGGGGTCCTATCTTCCCTCCACAGACTTGACTCAGAGTGAAGCCCAGTGGTTTCAAGAGGCCAGGAGTCTGAGTGAGCAGCTGAGAGACACCTACACCAAAGCCACTTTCCGCCACATGAACTTGCCAGAAGTGTGCTCCAGCCTTGGCACCGACCACTTGCTTGGCTGCGATGTGTCCATCATTTCAAAGCACATCAGCCGGCCAGTGCAAGGGGCCCTGACAATCCCCGAGGTCTTCTCCCATCTCAGCTCTGTCATGTGTGTGGAGGGGGAAACTGGCAGTGGAAAGACAACCTTCCTGAAGAGAATAGCTTTTCTCTGGGCATCAGGATGCTGTCCCCTGTTGAACAGGTTCCAGCTGGTCTTCTACCTCTCCCTTAGTTCCATCACCCCTGACCAGGGACTGGCTAACCTCATCTGTGCCCAACTCCTAGAGGCAGGAGGATGCATTAGTGAAGTGTGCCTAAGCAGCAGCATCCGGCAGTTACAACACCAGGTGCTGTTCCTGTTGGATGACTACAGTGGGCTGGCCTCACTCCCCCAAGCCCTAGACACACTGATCACAAGAAACTACTTGTCACAGACCTGCTTATTGATCGCTGTGCATACAAACAGGGTCAGGGACATCCGCCCATACCTAGATACAAGTCTAGAGATCAAAGAGTTTCCCTTCTATAATACTGTCTCTGTGTTACGGAGGATTTTCTCCCATAATATAACACGTCTACAGGAGTTTATGGTTTATTTAGGAATGAATGAAGATTTACAGGGAATTCACAAAACCCCCCTCTTTGTGGCAGCAGTCTGTACTGACTGGATTCAAAATCCATCGGACCAACCCTTTCAGGATGTGACTCTTTTCAAGTCCTACACGCAGTACCTGTCGTTAAAGCACAAAGCTACTGCTGAGCCTCTCCAGGCCACCATGTCCTCATGTGGGCAGCTGGCCTTGACAGGGTTTTTCTCAACATGCTTTGAATTCAGTAGTGATGACCTGGCAGAGGCAGGAGTTGATGAAGAGGAAGAGCTCACCACCTACTTGATGAGCAAATTCACTGCCCAGAGACTGAGACCAGTCTACCGGTTTTTAAGTCCTCTGTTTCAGGAGTTTCTTGCTGCCATGAGGCTGACTGAACTGCTGGGTTCAGATAGGCAGGAAGACCAAGATCTGGGACTTTATTATCTGAGAAAAGTTAACTCACCCTTGAAGGCTATGACCACCCACAAAAATTTTTTGAAGTATGTCTGCAGCCATCCTTCCTCAAAGGCAGGGCCAGCAGTTGTATCTCATTTGCTTCAGTTGGTGGATGAGAAAGACTTGCTAGAGAACATGTCTGAAATTGAGGAATATGTAAATCGCCCTCCAGAAACTTCCCGGATAAGTCAGGCAATTAAGGAACAGTGGCAGCTGTCTCCTGAATCTTTATCTTCATTAATTTCAGAAAATTTATTGAGCATTGCTCTAACCTTTGCTTATGAAAGCAACACAGTTGCTGCATGCTCTCCATTTGTCTTAAAGTTCCTTCAAGGGAGAACACTGGCTTTGAAAGTACTGAATTTACAGTACTTTAGGGACCACCCAGAAAGTGTGTTACTGGTGAAGAGTTTAGACCTCTCCATACATGGACATAAAATTCCACCTGTTAAAGACTACTCAGTCATGGAAAAATGTTATGAAACATTACAGCTACCAACTATAGATCAGGACTATGCATCTGCCTTTGAAAAAATGAAGGAATGGATAAAAAATTTATCTGAAATTGAAAAGAACATAACAAGTTTTATGAAAAACAAACTTTTGAATCCACCCAAAATAAGCTCTGGCTATTGGAAACTGTCCCCCAAGCCATGCAAGATCCCTAGACTGGTTGTTTCAGTAAACTACATGGGTCCAGCTGACCAAGCACTGCTCCAGGTCCTAATGGAAATCTTCTCAGCTTCACAGCTTATCGAGCTCCAATTATTCAACAGCAGTGACTTTCTTGAAAGCATCCGCCCAGCTCTGGAGCTGAATCAGACCTCTGTCACCAGGTGCTCCATATCCAGGCTGGAGCTCAGCACAGCAGAACAGGAGCTGCTTCTCACCCTGCCTGCCCTGCAGACCCTTGAGGTCTCAGGGACAAACCAGTTACCAGGTATCCCCGAGTGTATTCACCTAACCATTCTGCTTGACACTGTATCTCATTCATGGCTTACATGAATGAATCATCTTGATAGGAAAGATCTAAACATTTTCACTGTTTAGGGCAGTGGAAGGTCCTGGGCCATAGAATCAGGTTGTAATAACTCTAGGACATTATTCCACCAATAGTTCATCTTTCAAGGTCCTTAAAAGGGTGTTTCCATTGCTTCTCATTGGTAAATGGTGGACTTTGGTAAGATGATGCTGGAGAATTATCCATTTGGCTTCTCCAAAGAAGATATTTAATGTGCGCTAATAATATTTATGTCTTCTTCTAAGCAATCTTTTGGTAGTTTCTATGAGAGACTTCATCTTTTCAAAAATTTCCTTTAAAAAGTATTTATTTCATTTTGTGTGTGTGTGGGGTGTGTGTGTGTGTGTGTGTGTGTGTGTAGTTGTCCCCAGAGGTATGAAAATAATGTCACAGTTTTGGAGCTCTGGCTATAGGTTGTTGTGAAAAGCCTTGTGTGGGTACTGGGGACTCTACAGGGGGCCTTAGTTGTGGCATTGTCTTTTAAGTTCCTAGACTTTACTATTTTTCATTCAGTTTATTTTTAAGTTCTTATATCATTGCAAATATTTAATTTTAAAATATTTCAGTTGCTAGTTGCAGAGCTTTGATTTTTCAGCCTGCTGTATGTTCAAGTATGCTTTGTTCTGTCTCATCCTTTTTTCTTAAAAATAATTTGTATGTTGAGAACATAATTATATTATTTTCTCCCTTTCTTCCCTGCAATCCTTTCCACCTCTCCTTGCTCTCTTTCAAATTTCTGGCATCTTTTAAAATTTAATTGTTGAGCTTTCCAGAAGAGAGTGATCTCCCATCACTGCCTCCACTTCTGAGGGAGAAGGTGAAATTTCCACTTTCTCTCCAATACCTCTCTGGAAGGGAACAGCTAGGAGTGCACAGAGCATAAGATCAGAAGAGCAGCCAGGAAAGGAGCCATTTGTACCAGGGAGCCAGGCAGCTCCACAGCCTTCTGTGCACAGACTCTGCCAGAAGAGAGTTGGTCTCACAGGAGTACTGACACAGGCTTACAGGCCCACAGGAGGGACAAGCTACAACCAGAGACAGCAAGACCAACTAATGCCAGACATAACCAGATGGTGAAAGGCAAGCACAAGAACCCCAACGCCAGAAACCAAGGATACTTGGCAACATCAGAACCCAGTTCTCCCACCACAGCAAGTCCTGGAACCACAGTTCTCCCCAACACACCAGAAAAGCAAGACTGATTTAAAATCACATCTTATGATGCTGATAGAGGACTTCAAGAAGGACATAAATAACTCCCTTAAAAATATAGGAGCTCATGGGTCAACAGGTAGAAGTCCTTAAAGGGGAAACACAAAAATCCCTCAAAGAATTACAGAAAAACACAAACAAGTGAAGGAACTGAACAAAACTATCCAGGATCTAACTATGGAAGTAGAAACAATGAAGAAATCACAAAGGGAGACAACTCTGGAGATTGAAAACCTTGGAAAGAATTCAGGAGTCATAGATAGAAAAATCAACAACAGAATACAAGAAAGAAGAAAGAATCTCAGGTGCTGAAGATACCATAGAAAACATTGACTCAGCATCCAAGGAAAATGCAAAATGCATAAAGCTTGTAACACAAAACATCCAGAAAATCCAGAACACAATAAGACCAAACTTAAGGATTATAGATATAGAAAAGAGCAAATATTTACAACTTAAAGGGCCAGTAAATATCTTCAACAAAATTATAGAAGAACATGTCCCTAACCTAAAGAAAGAGATGCCATGAACATATAAGAGGCCTACAGAACTCCAGACTGGACCAGACCAGAAAGCCCTCCTGCCACATAAAAAAATCAAAACACCAAATGCACTAAACAAAGAAAGAATATTAAAAGCAGTAATGGAAAAAGGTCAAGAAATTTATAAAGCCAGACCTATCAGAATTATATCAGACTTCTCAGCAGAGACCATGAAAGCTAGAAGATCCTGAGCATATCTCATACAGACCCTAAGAGAACACAAATGTCAGCAAAACTCTCAATCACCATAGATGGAAAAACCAAGATATTCCATGATAAAACCAAATTTACACAGTATCCACAAATACAGCCCTTCAAAGGATAATAGATGGGAAACGCCAACACAAGTTGGGAAACTACACCCTAGAAAAAGCAAGAAAGTAATCTTTCAACAAACCCAAAATAAAATAACCATACAAACATAAAAATAACATCAAAAATAACAGGAAGCAACAATCACTATTCCTTAATATCTCTTAACATTAATGGACTCAATTCCCCAATAAAAAGACATAGACTAACAGACTGGATATGTAAACATGACCCAGCATTTTGCTGAATATGGGAAATGCACCTCAGTGTCAAAGACAAACACCTCAGAAAAAAAGGCTGGAAAGCAATTTTCCAAGTAAATGGTCCCAGGAAACAAGCTGGTGTAGCCATTCTAATATCGGATAAAAGCGACTTTAAACCAAAAGTCATCAAAAAAAGACACAGAAAATCATTTCATACTCATCAAAGGAAAAACCTACCAAGAAGAACTCTCCAAGGACACCCACATTAGGAAAAAAAACTTTACTAAAACTCAAAGCACATATTGCACCTTGCACAATAATTGTGGGTGACTTCAGCTCCCACTCTCATCAATGGACAGATCAGGGAAACACAAGCTAAACAGAGACACACTGAAACTAACAGAAGTTATGGACCAAATGGATTTAACAGATATCTATAGTACGTTTCATACTAAATCAAAAGAGTATATTTTTTATCAGCACCTTGTGGAACCTTCTCAAAAACTGACCATATAATTGGTCAAAAAACAGACCTCAACAAATATGAGAAGACTGGAATAATCCCATGCCTCCTATCAGATCGCTACAGATTAAGGCTGGTCTTCAATAGCGACAAAAACAACAGAAAGCACATACACATGGAAGCTGAACAATGCTGTACTCAATGATTCCTTGGTCAAGGAAGAAATAAGGAAATAAATCAAAGACTTTTTAGAATTTAATGAAAACAAGGCAGAGCATACCCAAACTTATGGGACACAAAGAAAGCAAAATGAAGGGGAAAACTCATAGCTCTGAGTGCCTCCAAAAAGAAAATGGAGAGAGAGCATACAACAGTAGCTTGATAGCACACCTGAGAGCTCTAGAACAGAAAGAAGCTAATACACCCAAGAGGAGTAGACAGCAGGAAAACATCAAACTCAGGGCTGAAATCAACCATGTAAAAACAAAAAGAACTGTACAAAGAATCAACAAAACTAGATGCAGGTTCTTGGAGAAAATGAACAAGATACATAAACCCTTAGCCAGACTAACCAGAGGGCACAGAGACAGTATCCAAATTAAGAAAATTAGGAATGAAAAGGGAGATATAACAACAGAAGCTGAGGAAATTCAAAAAATCATCCGATCCTACTACAAAAGTCTATACTCAACACAACAGGAAAATCTGCATGAAATGGAAATTTTTCTACAGATTAGGCACATTTATGTATTTGGGAGTGTGTGTGTGTGTGTGTGAACAATAATTATGTTTTCCTCTGTTCCTCTTCCTTCACCCCCTTCCATGAGCTTTTCTTGCTCTCATTCAGCATCGTGACCCTTTTCATTACTTGTTTTATATGCACATACACACGCACACAAGTACTCTTTCTAGACAGGACTATTTCTCTCATTCTCAGCAGTTCTTAGTTAGCTGTCTTGTAGTGTTTTGTCAGGTTGAGGCTACACAGGCTTTCATCTGTCCACACCAGCATGTCCATTGGTGTAAATAGTGTCCAGGACACGTTCAGGCAACTGTCTTACGAAGACATCATTGGTGTAGCTTATCCTACATTCCTGAAGACACAATCTCACAGAAAACTTCCTATTTCTCTGGATTTTAGATTCTTTCCTACATCTTCCACACAGTGATCCCTGAACCTTGGTTTCAATAACCTATGGCTCTTGGAAGGAGCATTGTCAGCACAGATGTGAAACTATCATTTAAACTTTGTATATATGTATGTGTTTGTGTGTATGTGTGTATGTATGCATGCATGTATTATGTATACATAGATTTATATATTACTTAAATGCACTGTAGTATTTTCAAGTAGGTAGTTAATAGTCCTCCCCCCATCCTGCTTCTCTGTTTGCTTCTTTTCTCCCCTCCATATCTATGGTCCCTGTTTTCCCATTCACCTTTTTACATCATGTGCACCCTGCTATTCTCCCTCTATTGCTATTCTTCTTTTTACTGCCCTCCTCAGGGTGGTCTTGTTATTTTCCTGCTGTTAGTGTAGGGTATAATTTTAAAAACATGCTTGCTCTTTCTCAAGAGCTCTGCCCAGCTCTCAGATAGGCTCAGATCAGGAGCAGCTAGACTCACTCAGCTCTGCCAATTGCTAGCTATGATTATTCCCTCAATGTTGCCGCTAGCTCAGCCACACCACTAACAACCACCCTGGCCATCTCCTTTTCCTCCTGTTCACCATAATGCTGCAAATGGAAAATACTAGACAGACTTATATTTTAAAATTAGATAGATAACTCAATGGCTGGGTGAAGAATTTCCTGTTCTAATTTTATCAACCAGCTCCTTTCATTCTCCTTGCCCTCTGCTTACAGTGGAGACTACAAACAAAAGTTGCCCTGAAACCTGCATGGCTGTTGTATCCTCCAGTTCCAAAGCCTGCTCCAAATCCCCCTCTCTAGTCCCCTTCTATTCTTCCTAGGACCTAAAAGTGCCACCTATTCCCTTCACTCGGCAATTGGCTTTACCTCCTTTATTGACACAGTGAAGAACCAATTAGGAAATCAGTACCACCCCCTACATGTTACCCCAGATTATATACTCATATCTGAGGTTTTGAGCTAAGAACCTCAGGTGAGAGAGAACATGAACATTTGTCTTTCTGGGTTTGGGTTGCCTCACTTGGTTATTTGGGCCAAGGTTCTATCAATCTTCTTTATCATCTCAAAGAACTAGTTCCTGTTTGTTGATTAATACTGTTGTTTTGTTTCTATTTCATTAATTTCTGATTTAAGATTTATTATTTCTTGCCATTGACTTGTTCTAGATTTGTTTTTTCTTGTTTTATCAAATGTTTGAGTTGCATCGTTAGGTTATTAATTTGTACTTTTTATGTGTTTTAATGTAAGCACTTAGAGCTATAACTTTCCCTTGTAGGCTTTTTGCAATGTGCTCCCAGGCATTTTTGTCTTATGCTGTGTTTATTTAGTTATAGGAAATCTTTTTAACTTCCCTCTTTATTCATCATTAAGTATTCTGTTTAATCTCTATGAGTTTATGTATTTCCTAGAGATTTGTTTGGTGCTGATTTTAAGTTTTTTGTATTATGGTCATACAAGTTACACAAGTTATTTAAATCTTTCTGAATTGGTCTGGTTGTGTGTGTGTGTGTGTGTGTGTGTGTGTGTGTGTGTGTGTGTGTGTGTATGTCCTAGGATATGATTTGTTTTAGGGAAACTTTTTGTGGGTTGCTTAGTAGAACATATATTCTTTAGTGTTTTTTTGTGGAATATTTGTAGGTATCTGTTAAGCCCATTTGATACATGATGTCACTTAATTTTGATATTTCTCTGCTTATTTTTTGTTCAGATGACCTCTTTATTGGAGAAACTGAGGTATTTAAATCATCCTATATCAATGAGTTGATGTTATTCTAGTCTTTACTTCCAGTAATATACTTTTTATGAGACTGGATGCATCTGAGTTTGGTTTATACTAGTTTAAGATTGTAATGTCTTTTAGTTAGCTGTTTCCTCAATTACAATGGAGTATCCTTCCTTATTTCTTTTGTTAAGTTTTAGTTTGAAATGTATTTTGTGAAAAATTAGGATAACAATTCTAACTTGCTTCCTTGTCTTATTTAATTGGGGTATTATTGCCTATATTTTTATTCTGTACAGGTGCTTTAAACACATCTTTAAAGTTGTGTGGCTTATAAAAAACAGATAGATGTATTGCTGTTTATTATTATTATTGTTGTTATTATTATTATTATTATTATCATTATTTCAAGACCAGGCTGGCCTCAAACTTATAGAGATCTACCCCCTTCTGCCTTCCCAGTGCTAATATTCTGGGATTAAAAGTGTACACCACTACTCCCTGGTAGGATTTTATTTCTTGATTCATTCCACTAGCCTACATCATTTGATTTGAGAATTTGGACCATTAATATTTGTAGTTATTATTGAAGTATGTGGGTCAGTTTCAGTCATTTGTGTTCCTGATTTCTGATTTCTTCTGATAACTAAGTATCTTAGTAATACTTTATATTTTAGTAATTATACCTTCAAGCTTCTTTCTACATTGTCTTAGTTATGTAATCTCTCTTTAGCCTGAAATATTGCCTTCTTATTTTCCTTAGGTTTGGTTTGTTGAATAAATTTTTAATATAATTTTATATTTTACTAATTCACTTTATGGCCTACTCTGGTCACCCCTCCCACAATCCTTCCCCCATTTCCCCTTCCCTTCTCCTTCTAAGCCTCCTGGTACATATTTAGGAGATTTGCAGCTCTGTCTTAATATGAGTCCCAAATAACTGTTACAGGTGCAATCCCCAAAACTGGTGTCTGTACATGGGATATGTTCTTCTAGCTGGGCTGCCTTGTGTGGCCAGAGTGGGAGAGGCAGTGCCTAGCCTCACAGAGACTTGAAGTGGATAAAAATTTTAACACTGTATATTTCATAGGATTTTTATCCCAACTCATCTATGACAGATAGTTTTGCTCAGCATATAGGTCTATGTGGTTACTGTGGTTTTATATGACTTGCTCCAGGTTCTTATGGCATTCCAAGTTTCCATTGAGAAATCAACAGTTATTCTGATGGATTTTCCTTTATATAGGACTTGTGGTTTTTTTCTTATGATGCTTTCAATATCTTCTTTTTTCTCTGTATACTTAATGTTTTAATTATAACATGCATGAAGAATTTCCTTTTTGGGTCTATTTGGTGTTTTTGGACCTTCCTGTATCTTCTTGGTGGATCCATCTCAGTTTGGGTAAGTGTTCTTCTATGATCTTGTTGGAGACATGATCTGTGCCATTGACCAGGGATTCTTTTCCCTTATCTATTCTTAAAATCCAAAGGTTTAGTCTTTTTTCAGTGCCCCATAATTCCTGTATATCTTTTTCCTATGTGCCCTCTCTCTACCCCACTTCTTTGCTTAATTCATTGAGATCCTCTTCTTTATTTTCAGTCCTCCTGTTCTGCCTTCTGCGTGATTGGATCTACTTGTGTGTCTTACCTTCCAATTTTCTAGTAGGGCTATTGGGATTTCATTCTCATATACATTTGACTTGTGTCCTCCTCACTGTTTCTGTATTGAATTCTATTTTCAAAATCTGGATTTTCTTCTTCATGCCATCAGACTTACACTTGTGAGTGTTGGATTGGGCCTAGAGGGTGGTTATGGCTCAGATGGACACAGTGAGACTGAGCTGGTGTGCAAGGTGTGCATTCTGGTGTAAGCTTGGAGTTGTGTATATATGGAGCTTATTACAGTGGGTGTGAGGTGGGGAATACCAGGTAGACCCAGGAAGAGCCTTAGAGAAGGATGTGTAGGACCTGGATGGATAAAAAGGTTTCCGTGTGCAGTGAGAGTGTTCTGAAGGTTGGGGGCGGGTAGGGAGGCAGGGTGCTTCATGGCAGAAGCCTAGAGGCTGGTAGTGACACAGGCAAAGGAGGCTAGACCAGGCCCAGGCATTACATGTGCGACTGAGGCTAGATCTAGGGGCCTGGGGATTGGATAGTAGATGGGAGGATGGCAGACTTACCTGAATAGACTTTGCAAAATGATGTGCAGGCTTGCAGGAGAGCTTCTCAGTTATATTTCTATATAAGTCTGAGGTAAAAGTTGAAGTATAACCTTTTGCATGTGCAAATACAGTGGTTTTCAGTTGCCACTCTGTTGGTTGGGGAAATATCTCATTTACTTTTGTGAGTCTGGAGACCAGCACAAGACTTCCTCCACTGCCTCTGAGCAGCAGATGCTGCATCTGGCAGTATCTTCATGCATGTGCTTCCTAAACAGATGTTAGGATGTCTGAGAAGTTTCCTCTTGGAAGTATGACTATGGCTGAAGATCACAGCACCTTGAGAACTTGCACTTGGGGCTCTTGAGTGATGGGAACTATGTGCTGCTTTCCAGATCAGCTCTTCCGTAACTTGGACAAGTTCCTGGGCCTGAAAGAACTGTCTGTGAGACTAAATGGCAAATCAGATGTGCTCTCAGTCCTTCCTGGAGAGTTCCCAAACCTCCATCACATGGAGAAATTATCCATCGAAACTTCCACAGAGTCTGACCTCTCCAAACTAGGTAAGGGTGGTGCTGATCTCCATTTCATGTCTCAGGTGGAAAAGCTACCAGGCTGGTAATTGTTAGAACCAACAAATCATTAGTTAAAACTTCCCTGGGGACTGGCAGCATGAACCATGTACAAGGGAAGGGGTGGGATCGGTGCTCTTAATCTTTAAGACAGCAGAGATTTATTGTGTAACCTGAGTCTTTAAGTTGTCAGAAACTCTTCCTAGCACTTCACAGAGTCTAACTCACTTCTCCTACCCACCGTGTGAGAAAGGCATAATGATTATTGTTGTCAACTGGAGGAACTGAGATCATTGACTGGTCGGGTCTATCCAGATATGAAAATGTATCTTCAAACAGAAGATTTGACTTTTCAGCCTGAGCTCCTAACCCTTCCTCTCCATAGCAGTGTGAAGAGTTCTCATCTTTTAGGCTATTTTAATCCCTCATGCAGATCTGCCAGCTGAGAGAGAAGGAATCTGACTGGGAGCAGTGGAAGTATTGAAACTCTAAAGGGAAAGGCTTCCCCTATAAAAATTCTGCTCCAGCACCTCTGCTTCTTTGGAGGAGGTCTCCCCAGAGAACGCTCTGCTCATCCAAAAGTGTTATAGCTCTGCTCTGAAAGCCATCCTGGTGATCTGGGTTCAAGAAATGCCACAAACTCACACTGCACAACAAACCTCACACAAGAGATAATATTGAGAGGGAAACCCAGAGAGTGGCTGCCTCCACTCAGATGAGAAGCAGAGAACAACTGTGCAGAACACAGCTTTTATAAAGCATTTCCTGGGGTGGGGAAGACAGAGCTTTCCAGGGAGGTTTGGGATTGGAGGGATAGTGTGGGCTGATCAGTGGGAGAAGCAGTGAGTCTGGACCTTTTCATGCATTTCTCTCCATCCCAGGCTCAGGTTGAGAGACAGCCATGCAGGCCTTTTTCTAAAGATATGTCATTCAGTGAAATGACTAAAGCACTTAATTACTGAGACTTAGGCAGGAGGATAGTCACAACATCAAAGCCAGCCTAGCTCTGCAAATGTAGTTATTTCCAGACTGGTCTGAGATACAGTATGAGACCCTGTCTGAAAAGAATCAAAAGCAAGGAAGCAAAAACATTTGTAGGTAGGTTAAGATATATCAGCAGGTAAAGATATTTGCTAAGCCTGACAACTTCAGTGCCACAGATCCATATGGTGGAAGGAAATAGCAAGTTCTCCCAATTTCCCCCTGACCTCCCCATATGTGCTGCAGCACATGGATGACCCACCTCCCCACCACATCACATACATCATCAAAATAAGATTACATATTTCTAAATTGTGCGTTAGAGTTGTCCTTCCTTTTACGTTACTCTGCCCAGAATTCCCAATGTGCCAGTATAGTTGAAAAGTCAATTTTATTCCATTTTTTCTCCACTTAGAAAGTAGGACATAAACCATTTGCTATCTATCCTAAGTGTAAGGTGCTTTGCTTCTAAATGTGAAGTGTTTTTCCGGGTTGCTCTGGGACAAGAAGATGAAGTCTCCTGTTGAGCACCTCATAGTAAAACAAGCGGAGGCTGGGTAAAGCAGCCTTTGTTCTATCTCAGCAGAGAATTGAGCAGCTCTAAGTCTCAGGGAGAAAGGGGGAGGGACACCTGTCTCTTCTGTCAGCACAGGTATGACTCTCAGAGTGTGTGATCACATGATATAAAAGTTCAGTATGAGTTTGCACATAAATTTAGGTCATAAACTGAATAAGAGTTTTATAACAGAGAACGTCTTCATGCATATCTACTAGGAGTAATTACCTGGCTAAAACTTCATCATTTGTTACTAGCTTGCATGTTCATAGAAAGTTACAAACCGTAACTGTCCTTGAAGTTTTGAATAGATAAACCAAGTCAATATTTTACCTCTTACCTTTGTACCTGTGGTGCATATCTTCTTATGACCTACAGTTAATGGTTTTTATAACCCCTTGGAATATGCTGTAGGTTTTAGAAGTCTGTTGTTATCTCAGAAGCAAGTAAGCAGTTCTGTTATAAAAGAGGCTCAAATATCTTCTGAACAGATGACACTAGCATTCTAGTTTTTTCTGAAGAATAAATGCTCTTTGTTTTTGCATTCTATCTGAGTCTGGGATCTTCATGCAGTGATTTTTATAACACTTATACAGTGTGCAAACACAGAGATGTTACAATGGTGACACTGAAGGTGAAATACAGTAAAAGAAACCTGATCCAGAGAGGGGCAGGAACTTGTCCCAGGTCATGTGCTCACTAGTCAGTTGCAGAAGCCTGGCACAAGCCCAGTGTATTCTGACACCTAGATACACTGTCACTGCCTGCTTAATCAGTGTAGCTGCAGCTCATGGATGGATGGTTCAACTTTGACTGGAATTTGTGGCTTCTCTAATTTCTGAACATCTTTTATATTTTCCAGTTAAATTGATTCAGAACTCTCCAAATCTCCATGTTTTCAATCTGAAATGTTGTTTCCTTTCAAATTGTGAGTCTCTCATGGCTGTGCTTGCTTCCTGCAAGAAACTCATAGAGATTGAGTTATCTGGACGATGCTTTGAAGCCATACCCTTTGGTAAGAACTGTACAGCTTTGACTTAAATGCCACTGATGTCATGGTGACTATGAGAACACCTGATCCCCAGTGAGGCTCTCACAACAACGAATGTGCTACAGTTAATAAATGTCAGTTTAAACATAAACTACAGTTTAAACTTTTCATTTGAAGAGTTGTGTCCTCTCCTTTGTCATAGTTATTCAGTCAGAATGTTATATCATGTTTTGCCATTTTTGAAATTCTTCTCTGTGTCATAGCAATGTATCTGATCTAACTCAAATTTATTTTCACTTTCCTAGTCAACATTTTGACAAATTTTGTTTCTCTGAAGATATTGAATCTTAAAGACCAACATATTCCAGATAAGATTACATCAGAAAAGTTTGGTAAGTTCATAAAACAGTGTTTCTTTTTTGTTAATTCTTTGTTTTTTGTTTGGTTTTTTTTTTTTTCCGAGTCAGGGTTTCTCTGTATAGCACTGGCTGGCCTAGAACTCAGAAATCTGCCTGCCTCTGCCCCCCCCCCCAAGTACTGAGATTACACCACTGCCCAGCTAAAACAGTGTTTCTTAATTTCATCTTTTTTATTCTTCCTCTTCTTCTTCTTTCTCCATCTCCTCTTTCTCTTCCTTCTCCACCTGTGAATATACAACAAAAGAAGCTGTGTACAGTTCTCCCTTGATATCCATGAAAGTTGGGTCCAGGGTCTGCTGCTGTTGTAATGATTAGAAGATCCTTTATGATATAACATTGTACAGTAAAGTTTGCCCCCGAACCCACATATCCTCCATACACTTTAAACCCTCTCTCCATTGCCTACAATGACTAATGTAATGTAAATGCTATGTAAACAAGTGTTACACTGTTTTGTTCTCTGCCTAACAAAGAGGGGGACCTGTCAGTACATGTTTGGTACTGACACAATGTTTAAAAATGGAGCCTGTGATTGGTGGAATGTGCCCATACAGAGGGCCATGCACCAGCTGTGATGGTCCTTTGGAGGTCTCCATAGTGTTACTCAGTCTCAACTTCCCACAAACCCACTCCCTGATGCTGTTCCTACACATCCTCATGTTTGATCTCATTAAATGAAATATTCTCAGACTCACTAACATCTTAGAGTAGAATTCGGTCATGATGACACTGTGTAACTTCCACATTCCGCATTCACTCCAAAATGACACATATATTTTGTTTCAAAGGCTTCTGGAATACTTAAACATATATGTACACATACACATACTTTTTTTCATGTATATATATATATATATATATATATATATATATATATATATATATATAATCTCTGAGTTTGAGGCCAGCCTAGTGTTCAGATCAAGTTCAAGGAAAGCCAGGGCTAACCAGAAATCCCCATCACCAAAGACCAAAACACATGGCATAAAAGAAGAAAAAGAAAGAAGGGTAGGAATGATTATGAAAATAACGAGTGTTCATGGGAAGCAGTACCAAGTTAAAAACAGGGACAGAGCCAAGGGCAGTATAGGGTGCAGAACAGTATCTCCACAATTCTTCTCAAAGTGCATGGTTCATAAGGAGATCCGGACTTTCTCCTTGTTTCTTTGTCTCCCGTTAGATTATGACTTGGTGTGTGTGTGTGTGTGTGTGTGTGTGTGTGTGTATGTGTGTTGTTTGTGGGGAAAGTAGACAGGTAAGTTGGTGTGCTCAAACAGCATGAACTTAGTGATATGTCCTCATAGATTGCTGTGTACTTTTTGTGTCTATTATGTGTGTCTCTGTGTAGTGGTGCTGTGGCATGAGTGTGCCAGTCAGAGGACAACAGGTGGGAATCAGTTCTCCTGGAATCTAACTCAGGTCATCAGGCATGGCTGTGGATCTCTGAGCTATCTTACCTGCTCTGACACATAAACACAGAAGTTCTGAATACATTTACAGTCACGCAAATCTCCACTCACACAGACTCACATTCCTTGGCAAGTCACCTGAGAGCCTGAAAAGCATGCTTGTAGTAATGAACACACGTACTCAGACGTTCATGCTTATTAAGGTTGGAGACAGTTTTCTGTATATAGAACCAGTGTGATTTCTTTGAACAGGAAGTAACTCCTTCATGAAAGTTTACCTAGAAGCTGAGAGTGGTACACATGCCTGTAATCCTGGGAGGATGAGGCAAGAGGATGGACTTCTAGCCATTCTGACTATGGACTGAGACTGTCTCGAAACCACCAATATAAACAGACCAACCAGTTAACTCAATTTAATGGTGCCCCTGTGCATACTAATGTAACCACTGGCAGTTGCACATACTGAAATTGATTTTACATCTGAATTGCTAGTTTGAACAGATGTGGCAAGAAAAATACCAAGAACCCCCTCCCTCTTCCTCTTCCACCACCACCTGCCCCCTCGTTCCAATGTGGTAGACCAGCACCAGTTCTGCCAAAGGAAAGACCCTATTTCCTGGTACTCTCTAGAGAACCAGTAGCACCCAGGGCATTTGGTAAGAACCACCTCCCACCTCTGGAGGCCCAGAGCCTCTGACTGGGACTCACTACACAGCAACTACCAAAACCTGCCCTCCCTCCAGATTATCACTCCCCTTCCATCCTTTCTACCCATCCCTCCTCCTCTACCACCACCTGCCCTGTGCATTCAGCAGCACTCAGGGCAATCGAGAACCTGCAGCACTCAGGGCATTCAAGAACCAGAAGCCTGCAGGCCATTCAATCCAAGTGTGCCACAGGAAAGACCTCATCTCCTGATACTTCCTGGAGAACCAGCTTTATGCAGAACATTTGAGAGAAAGAGAATCCAAGAAGTACGGATACACAGGCCTGCAGGACAGAGAAGCCAAGTCAGAGACAGCAAGACCAGCTAACACCAGAGATAACTAGATGGCCAAAGCCAAATGCAAGATCATTTTCAACAGAAACCAAGGCAACATGGCACCATCAGAACCCAGTTCTCCCACAACAGCAAATCCTGGATACTCCAGCACATCAGAAAAGCAAGAACTGGATTTAAAATCACATTTCCTGATGCTGATAGAGGACTTCAAGAAGGACATAAATAACTCCCTTAAAGAAATACAGGAAAACATGGGTCAACGGGTAGAAGCCCTTAAAGAGGAAACACAAAACTCCCATAGGTAATTATGGGAGAACATGGGTCAACAGGTAAAAGCCCTTAAAGAGGAATCAGAAAAATCCCTAAAAGAAACAAGGAGAACATGGGTCAACAGGTAGAAGCCCTTAAAGAGGAAACACAAAAATCCCTTAAAGAATTTCAGGAAAACACAAACAAACAAATGAAGGAACATAACAAAACTATCCAGGATCTAAAAATGGAAGTAGAAACAATAAAGAAATCCCAAAGTGAGACATATCTGGGGATAGAAAACCTTGGAAAGATTTCAAGGGCCATAGATGCAAGCATCAAAAACAGAATATAAGAGATAGAAGAAAGAATCTCAGATGCTGGAAGATTCCATAGAAAAATTGACTCAACAGTCAAAGAAAATGAAAAATGCAAAAAGCTTCTAACCTAAAATATCCAGGAAATCAAGGACACAATGAGAAGACCAAACCTAAGGATTATATGTATAGAAATGAGCAAAGATTTCCAACTCAAAGGGCCAGTAAATATCTTCAACAAAATTATAGAAGAAAACTTCCCTAACCTAAAGAAAGAGATGCCCATGAACATACAAGAAGCCTACAGAACTCCAATCAGACTGGACTAGACCAGAAAGTCCTCCTAGTACATAATAAAACACCAAATGCAGTAAACAAAGAATGAATATTAAAAGCAGTAGGGGGAAAAGGGCAAGTAACTTATAAAGGCAGACCTATCAGAATTACTCCAGACTTCTCACCAGAAACTATGAAAGCTAGAAGATACTGAGCAGATGTCATACAGACCCTAAGAGAACATAAATGTCAGCCCAGACTACTATACCTAGCAAAACGTTCAATTACCATAGATGGAGAAAACAAGACATTCCATGTCAAAAGCAAATTTACACAATATCTTTCCACAAATCCAGCTCTACAAAGGAAAATGGGTGGAAAATACCAACACAAGGCAGGAAACCACACTGTAGAAAAAGCAATAACGTAATCTTTCAACAAACCCAATAGAAGATAGCTACGCAAAGAGAATTTTACCTTTAACAAAGAAGATAACAGTAAGCAACAATCACTTTTCATTAATATTTCTTAACATCAATGGTCTCAATTGCCCAATAAAAAGACATAGACTAACAGGCTGGATACCAACATTTTGCTGCATCCAAGAAACTTCAGAGTCAAAGGAAAACTTTTGACTTCAGAGTCAAAGGAAAACAATTTTTCAAGCAAATGGTCCCAAGAAACAAGCTTGAGTGGCCATTCTTATATCAGATAAAATCAACTTTCAACCAAAAGTTGTCAAAAAAGATAAGGAGAGACACTTCATACTGGTCAAAGGAAAAGGCTACCAAGATGAATTCTCAATTCTAAACATCTATGCTCCAAACACAAGGGCACCCACATTCATAAAAGAAACTTTAATAAAGCTCAAAGCACACATTCCACCACACACAATAATAGTGGGAGACTTCAACACCCCACTCTTAACAATGGACAAATCATGGAAACTAAAAAAAGACACAGTGAAACTAACTGAAGTTACAGACCAAATGGGTCTAATAGATATTTATAAGACATTCTACCCTAAAGCAAAAGAATATACCTTCTTCTCAGCACCTCATAGTGCCTTCTCCAAAACTAACCATATAATTGGTCACAACACAGGCCTCAACAGATATAGAAATATTGAAATTATTCCATGCACCTTATCAGATCACCACAGCCTAAGGTTGGTCTTAAATTCAAACAAAAACAACAGAAAACACACATACACATGGACATTGAACAATGAGCTACTCAATGATAGCTTGGTCAAGGAAGAAATAAAGAAAGAAATTAAATACTTTTTTATAATTTAATGAAAATGAAGACATATAATACCAAAACTTATAGGACATAATGAAAGCAGTGCTAAGAGGAAAACTCATATCTCTGAGTGCCTCCAAAAAAAAAAAAAAAAAAAAAAAGGAGAGAGCTTACACTAACAGCTTGACAATGCACTTGAAAGCTCTAGAACAAAAAGATACAAACACACCAAAGTGGAGTAGACGGCAGGAAATAATCAAACTCAGGGCCAAAATCAACCAAAAGGACTATACAAAGAATCAACAAAACCAGGAGCTGGTTCTTTGAGAAAATCAACAAGATAAATAAACCCTTATCCAGACTAACCAATAGGCACAGAGGCACTACCCAAATTAATAAAATCAGAAATGAAAAGGGAGACAGAACAACAAAAACTGTGGAAATTCAAAAAATCATCAGATCCTACTCAAGAGCTTACACTCAACAAAGTTTGAAAATCTGGACAAAATGGACAACTTTCTAGATACATATCAGATGCCAACATTAAAACCATCTAAATAGTCCCATAAGTCCTGAGGAAACAGAAGCAGTTGTTAATAGTCTCCCATCAATAAAAAAGCCCAAGACCAGATGGGTTTAGTGGGGAATTCTATGAGATCTTCAAAGAAGAGGTAATACCAATACTCTTCAAAATATTCCATGAAATAGAAACTCAAGGAACACTACCCAACTCATTCTATGAAGCCACAATAAGGCTTATACCTAAACCAAAGAAAGACCTAACAAGAAAGGAGATCTTCAGACCAATCTCCCTCATGAACATCGATGCAAAAATACTCAAAAAATTCTGGCCAACTGAATCCAAGAATGCATCAAAACTATAATTCACCATAATCAGGTAGGCTTCATCCCAGGGATGCAGGTATGGTTCAATATATGGAAATTCATCAGTGTAATCCACTACATAAACAAACACAAGGAAAAAAACCACGTGGTCATTTTCGTTAGATGCTGAAAAATCTTTTGACAAAATTCAACATGATAGATGTCTTGGAGAGATCAGAAATTCAAGGCCCATACCTAAACATAGTGAAAGCAATATACTGCAAACGAGTAACCAACATCAAATTAAACGGAGGGAAACTTGAAGCAATCCCACTAAAATTGGGGACCAGACAAGGCTGCCTACTCTCTCCCTATCTATTCAATATAGTACTTGAAGTCCTAGCCAGAGCAATCAGACAACAAAAGGAGGTCAAAGGTATACAACTTGGAAAGAAGTCTAAATATCACAATTTGCAGATGATGTGATCATATACTTAAGTGACCCCAAAATGTCCACCAGAGGAACTCCTAAAGCTGATGAACAACTTCAGCAAAGTGGCTGCATATAAAATTAACTCAAACAAATCAGTAGCCTTCATCTACTCTAAGGATAAACAAGCTGAAAAAGAAATTAGGGAAATGGCACACTTCACAATAGTCACAAATAATATTACATACCTTGGTGTGACTCTAAGCAAGCAAGTTAAAGATCTGTATGACAAGAACTTCAAGCCTCTGAAGAAAGAAATTGAAGAAGATCTCAGAAGATGGAAAGATCTCCCATGCTTATTGATTGGCAGGATTAATGTAGGAAAAATGGCCATCTTGCTGAAAGCTTTCTACAGATTGAATGCAATCCCCATCAAAATCCCAAATCAATTCTTCATAGATCTAGAAAGAGCAAATCTCAAATTCATCTAGAATAACAAAAAGCCCAGTATAGCAACAACTATTCTCCACAACAAAAGATCTCCTGGGGGAATCACCATCTCTGACCTCAAGCTCTACTACAGAGCAATAGTGATAAAAACTGTTTGGTATTGGTACAGAGACAGGCAGGAAGATCAATGGAATAGAATTGAAGATCCAAAAAAGAACCCACACACCTATAGTCACTTGATATTTGACAATAGAGCTAAAAACATCCAGTGGAAAAGAGACAGCATTTTTTTTATGTTTTTATTTTGTATATTCTTTGTTTACATTCTAAATGATTTCCCCTTTCCCAGATCCCCCCTCCCCATTATGTCCCAAAACCTTCTTCTCTCCATCCATTCTCCAATCACATCCCTCCTTTTTCTCTGCCCTTATATTCCCCTCCAATGCTAGATCAATCCTTTCCAGGATCAGGACCCTCTCCATACTTCTTCATGGGAATCATTTGTTATGTGATTTGTGCCTTCCAGATTCAGAGCTTCTGGGCTAATTAATATCCACTTATCAGAGATTGCATTCCATGTGTATTCTTTTGTGATTGGGTTACCTGACTTAGGATGATATTTTCCAGATCAAACCATTTGCCTAAAAATTTTGTGAATTCATTGTTTCTAATTGCTGAGTAGTATTCCATTGTGTAAATATACCACATTTTCTGTATCCATTCCTCCTTTGAGGAACATCGGGTTCTTTCCAGCTTCTGGCTATTATAAATAAGGCTGCTATGAACATAATGGAGCATGTGCCTTTATTGCATGCTGGGGAATCCTTTGGGTATATGCCCAGGAGAGGTATAGCAGGGTCCTCCGGAAGTGTCATGTCCTGTTTTCTAAGGAACTGCCAGACTGATTTCCAAAGTGATTGTACTATCTTACAGCCCCACCAGCAGTGGAGGAGTGTTCCTCTTAAGAGACAGCATTTTTAACAAATGGTGCTGGATTAACTGGAGGTCAGCATGGAGAAAAATGCAAATCTACCTATTCTTAATCTCCTTGTACAAAGCTCAAGTCCAAGTGGATCAAGGACCTACATGTAAAACCAGACACACTGAAGCTTATAGAGGAGAAAGTAGGGAAGAATCTTAAACACATGGGCACAGGGGAAAAATTCTTGAATAGAACACCAATCACTTATGCTCTAAAAACAATAATCAACAAATGGGACCTCATAAAACTGCGAAGCTTCTATAAGGCAAAGGACACTGTCAATAGGACAAAACAGCAACCAACAGGTTAGGAAAAGATCTTTACCAATCCTACATCTGATAGAGGGCTAATATCCAGTGTGTACAAAGAACTGAAGAAGTTAGACTCCAGAGAGTCAAATAACCCTATTAAAAATAGGGTACATAGCTAAACAGGGAATTCTCAACTGAGGAAACTCCAATGGCTGTGAAGCACCTAAATAAATGTTCAACATCCTTGGTTATCAGGGAAATGCAAATCAAAACTACACTGAAATTCCACCTTACACCAGTCAGAATGGCTAAGATCAAAAACTCAGGAGACAGAAGATGATGGAGAGGATGTGGGGAATGAGGAACACTTCTCCTTTGTTGGTGGGATTGCAAACTGGTAAAACCACTCTGGAAATCAGTTTGGCAGTTCCTCAGGAAATTAGACATAGTACTACCTGAAGACCCAGCTATACCACTCTTGGGCATATACTCAGAAGATGCCCCTACATATAATAAGGACACATGTTCCACTATGTTCATAGCAGCCTTACTTATAATAGCCAGAAGCTGGAAAGAACCCAGATGTCCCTCAACAGAAGAATGGATACAGAAATTGTGATATATATACACAATGGCTTACTATTCAGCTATTTAAAACAATGAATTCATGAAATTCTTAGGCAAATGGATGAAACTAGAAAGTGTCATCCTGAGCAAGGTAACCCAATCACAAAAGAACACACATGGTATGCACTCACTGATAAGTGGATGTTAGCCCAAAAAGCTCAAAATAAACAAGTTACAATTCACAGACAACAGGAAGCTCAAGAAGAAGGACTTAAGTGGAGGTGCTTTGTTTCCTCTGAGAAAGGGAACAAAATACTCTGTGAAGCAAATAAAGGAGACAAAGTGTGGAGCAGAGACTGAAGTAAAAGTCATCCAGAGACTGCCCTACCTGGGGATTCATCCTATAAACAGTCACCAAATCCCGACACTATTATGGACGACAAGAAGAGCATACCAAAAGAGCATGTTGGTTGTCTCCGAAGGCACCCTGCCACAGAGGTGCCTTACACATACAGAGGCAGATGCTAGCAGCCAACCATTGGACTGGGCATGGGGTCCCCATTGGAGGAGTTAGAGAGTGGACTAGAGGAGCTGAAGGGGTTTACAGCCCCATGGGAAGAACAAGGATTACAGCCACCCAGACGCCCCAGGACTCCCAGGGACTAAACATCAACCAAGGGGTACACATGGTTCCAGCCAAAAATGTTGCAGAGGTATGCCTGTCGGGCATCAGTGGGAGGAGAGGTCCTTGGTCAGGTGAAGGCTTAATAGATGCCCCAACAAAGGGAAATCAAGGAGCAGGAGGATATGAGACTGGGTCAGGGGGAGGGGCATGTACTTAGAGGCAGGAGGTGGGAGGAGGGATTGGGGGTTTTTGGGGAGGGGGGAAACTGGGAAAGGTTTTAGCATTTGAAATGTAAATGAAGATTATATTCAATAAAAAAAGAAAAAGAAAAATTAAAAAAAAAAGAACAATACCAAGAACTGAGTTCTCATGATTGGCACAGCAGAGTTGCTAGCAATGGAGTTTTCTTTGCTTTCACATGAACAAGAAGGCAAGAACAAGGCTCTCTCTCTCTCTCTCTCTCTCTCTCTCTCTCTCTCTCTCTCTCTCTGTCTGTGTGGGGGTGTGTCTACCTCTCTTTTCCCGTGTGTATGTGTGTGTGTGTGTGTGTGTGGTGTCTCCCTCTCTTTTCCTGTGTGTATGTGTGTGTGTGTGTGTGTGTGTCTTGGTGTGGTATCCAGCACGTCATGCAAGCATTGTATCACTGAGCCAACTCCCAAATCTAGGAATTTTAGTTCTAAATACTGTCTTTTTTAAAGGAACTCTAGGATAAAGGAAATCAAAATTAAGTCTAGAACATGGTTTTCATTTGAAAAGTCTTGTAAACACTTTCTGCAAGGCCACAGTAGAGACTAGAGATCACGTGATCTACAGAATGTCATGCTAAGGATGGATGGCGCAAAGCTGTCAGTAGTGGGCCATGCTTTCCAAGGAAGGTGGCTCTCCTCAGAGTGGATTGTGGGTGACAGATGAGGATTTGATCGCAAGGGAGGGGCTGAATGCATTGGGCAGTCAGGAGAATGAAGTGTCATGGAGGCCTCTGTGTACAAGGCAAACTGGAGATGGAGACACAGCTTGGAGTAAAGTGACATGTTGGGGGAGGATGGAGGAGGCAGCAGCAGAGAGCAGCAGGGAGCCGCTGAATGCTGACCCTTTCTCCTGACTTTGAAGAAGACGGTGACTTTGCTTGGTGGGGCCTCCTAGACTATAGACTGTGTCAGTCATAAGCTGCTCACAATAGAACAACTCCTGAGGATGGCTGTCTTGTGTCTCCCACAGCCCAGGCTCTGGGTTCTCTCAGGAACCTGGAGGAACTGCTCCTTCCCTCTGGGGACGGGACTCACCAAGTGGCCAAACTGATTGTCCAGCAGTGTCTGCAGCTTCCCTGCCTCAGAGTTCTCGCCTTTCACCACATCTTGGATGATGACAGTGTGATTGAAATTGGTGAGTTTACCTTAGAGAAAGGGCTTCCCTTGTGTGGAAGCAGTGGTGTCATTGAAGCTGCCTGCTCCAAGTGTCTAGAGCCAGGAAAGACATTAGTGATATCCTCAGGTTTCTGTTTTCATAAATATTTTGTTTTCCAGCCAGGGTGGCAACCAGAGGAGGTTTCCAGAAACTTGAGATCTTAGATCTTTCAGTGAATCACAAAATTACTGAGGAAGGATACAGAAATTTCTTTCAAGCCCTGGACAACCTGCCTAACCTACAAGAGTTGAAGGTCTGCAGGCATATCCCAGAATGCATTCAAGTTCAAGCCACCACTGTCAAGGCTCTGGGTCAGTGCATGTCCCGTCTGCCCAGCCTCACCAGGCTCGGGATGCTCAGTTGGCTCCTGGATGAAGAGGACAAGAAAGTGATTAATGATGTGAAGGAAAGACACCCTCAGTGCAGACGCTTGACTATCTTGTGGAAATGGATAGTCCCGTTCTCTCCTGTAGTCCTGGACTAAAGCATGCTCCTGAAGGCTACTGACAGTTAGAAATACCTGGGCTTTTTGCACTTTAGCTGGACATGGTGTTGCACTCTTGTACTTTCAACATTTAGGATACTGAGGTGTGAGAATCAAGAAGTTCAGACCAGATCCTGTCTCAAAGCTAAAGATATAACTAATCATCCTATTAAAGAATATTTACTAACTGTAGACTATTTATTACTACTTTTTTTTAAAAGCCTGCATGCTCACTATTGAATTTAGGAGCTATGTATGCCTTGGTAGTCCTTACATGGTCCTCCCATCTAAAGACTACAGCTTCAGTCAAGTTTGTATAGAGAACCGTCAATCACCAAGGTCAACAAGCAGTAGCTGGGAATAGAACTTTGGTCTAAGTAGAATCCACAACATGGAAGCAATGTTTGATGGATGCTGAGGTAGTGGGAGAAGAACAACAAACAGCTTTAGAACTCATGGAACTCAGCCCCTGGTTAGCACCATCTCAAGGATGTGCCTCAGAGAGGACTCTGGGTCCTGCGGACTTCATGCTGTCATAGAGGTTTCCTCTGCTTGCTGCCCTCACACTGCATCCTCATGATCTGTGAGTTATAGGAGAACTCTAAGGGAGCTTACAAGCCCTCACTGGGCAGTGTCATTGGCACTGACAACAGTGCTTGATCATCTTCAAGCATTGCTGCTGGAGCAAATCAATGATTCAATCACCACCCCTGGAAAGATCATAGAAATGTAGGTTGTTAGAAAAGTTAGGTTAAGCTGTTTTGTTAATGTATAACAAGTTGCTTAGTTGGGAATGCATGTGGCTCTTGGGAATAATTGTTTTTTCACTTGTAACATGTAAAATATTTGTTCATGTGATGGTCTTGGGGAACATGATTTCTCTTACATACACACACTGTAATTGTTCACTAGAAGAAAAATAGAATATGGTCATGTTGTAATTTCGATACTTCTTGAAAGATGTTTCTGGGATACATAAGCTGTGGGAGAAAAAATAAAGTTGTTGCTTGCTCATGAGAGACCAGATCTTTTGAGTTCAGTCCCATCTTAGAGAACCTGACCTAAACTTAAATTCAAGTTAACTAGTAGACTGCTACCTAGCACCAAGCAACCCCTAACAAGACCTGTGTCTGGCACTAGTTTCCAGGCAACTCCCCAACAAGACCTGGGTCTAGAACCAGTTTCCAGGTTATCCCCCAACAAATCTGCACCCACAATTTACAAGCCTACCCCTGACACTTCACCTTCTAACAACCACCAATCAGGAGGAAAGCAAAAGTTAAGTTAATGGTTTGGCCCCCAGCACCAGCCGATTATGTTAAAGGTCATAAAGGCCAGCAAATCAGATGTGTACCAGGCTAGATAGCCCCTTCTTGCCTCTATAAATGCTTGCCTGAAACTGTACTGAGGGCTCCACTTTCCCATCCTGCAGTGTCAGGGTTGGTGGGGATCTAAAGCTAGAACTTGTTATAAAGAGACCCTAATGCATTTCCATCAGAATCGACTCCTTGATTGTCTTTTGGGGTTCATGAACATTTCCTGGCACAACAGTGGGGGGGAAGAGAAGGGGGAGGGGGAGAGGGAGGGGGAAGAGGGAGAGGGAGAGGGAGAGGGAGAGGGAGAGGGAGAGGGAGAGAGAGAGAGAGAGAGAGAGAGAGAGAGAGAGAGAGAGAGAGAGAGAGAGAGAGAGAGAGAGAGAACTTGTTGGAACTTGTTGAAGTGTGTATCATCCAGTGTGTGTGTTTACATATATAATTTTTTTCTCTTCTTTCTTGGGCCCCCAAGTAACCTTTTGCTGGCCCCCAGGGAATCTCTCACTGGCCACAAAGAGTTTTTCACTGGCCTCAGGGGGTATTTTGCTGGTCTCCATGAATCAAGTTTTGTTTCCTCAGAGAAAAGTCTGCTGAATTACTGATGGCTGCCTTATCTACTCCTCAGCTTGTCCTGTGATGTTGAAGCTGTTCTTTGACAGAGCAGGTAACAGACAGTTTCAGTATTGCGGCATCCCACGCATGAGGAAGCACGAGTCGACTTCACCACAGGATGCAGCTGACTCCCTCCAGGAGATACTCCAGTCTTTGCAGGGCTTTTGAATGTTCACCAGCCTTGCTGTGGTCTTGTATGCTTATACCTTCTGTCTCCCATCCACTGAGTATGGAAATAGTGTGGAAATGAGGGGGAAATGGTCTTAGAGAAAGAACACTGCTTCTGTTTCTGAGACTTTTGAGAATTTTGCATGTGCTGTAATGTCCTTAAGGTTTTCTTTCTTCCTTCCTTTTTGTTGTTTTTTTTTATTAGATATATTCTTTATTTACATTACAAATGTTGTCCCCCTTTCCTGGTCCCCCCCCCCCCCGCCTGAAAACTCCCTAACCCATCCCCCTCCCCTTGCTCACCAATCTACCCATTCCTGCTTCCGTGTCCTGGCATTCCCCTACACTGGGGCATCTAGCCTTCTCAGGACCGAGAGCATCTCTTCCCTTTGGTGTCCAACAAGGCCATCCTCTGCTGCATACGCATCTCGAGCCATGAGTTCCTCCGTGTGTACTCTTGTTGGTGGTTTAGTCCCTAGGAGCTCTGGAGTACTGGATGGTTCATATTGTTGTTCTTCCTATGGTGCTGCAAACCCCTTCAGCTCCTTGTGTCCTTTCTCTAGCTCCTCCATTAGGGACCCTGTGTTCAGTTCAATGGTTGGCTGAGAATGTCCCCCTCTGCATTTGTCACGCACTGGCACAGCCTCCTAGGTGACAGCTATAGCAGGCTCCTGTCAGCCTTTTTGTTGTTTTTGAGACAGGGATTCACTATGAAGCTTTCAATGGCCTGGAACTGAATATGTAGACCAGGCATGCCTGGAACTCACATAGATTTGCCTGCCTCTGCCTCCTGAGTGCTGGGAGTTTCAAAATAATATTTATAGATACATATGAATCAATGGATATATTAACCTGACTATAAGTCATTTATTATTCCATATGTATATGAAAGTCTTACCTCTATACCTGTGTTGGTTTAACATAAATATTTTTTAAAATAAATTTAAATTAAATTTATTTATTTAATTTAATTCATTTATTTTATTTAATTAAACTAAATTGATTTTTATAAATTAGGGTTTGTTAGGGTTAGGATTGGGGTTGGGGTTAGGGTTTTATATTTAAATTTATTTTTTAAATAAAATAAATTTTATTTATTTAATTTAATTAAACTAAATTTAATTTTAAAAATTTAAGGTTTGTCGTGGGGAGTCCTGGCAGGGGGACAACAATTGAAGTGTAAATAAACAAAATAACCAACTAATAAAAGAATTTTTTAAAGCATTGATTATATGTGGGAAGCAAGCTAGAGAGTATGCTGACAGCCATTGGACTGAGTGTGGGGTCCCCCGTGAAGGAGTTGGAGGGCAGACTGGAGGAGCTGAAAGGGTTTGCAGTCCCGTGGGGAAAACGATGATGTCTGCCAACCAGATGTCCCAGGGCTCCCAGGGACTAAGCCATCAACCAAAGGGTACACATGGTTCCAGCTGAAAGTGTGGCAGAGGAATGCCTTGTCGGGCATCAGTGGGAGGAGAGTCCTTGGTCCTATGAAGGCTGAATAGATGCCTCTGCCTGGGGAAATCAAGGGGTGGGTTGGGTGGAGGAGCATATTCTTGGAGACGGGTTGGGAGGATGGGTTGGGGGTTTTGGGGAGGGAGAACATCGGGAAAGGGTATAAGATTTGAAATGTAAATGAAGAATATATTTTAAAAAAGAAATAAAGAAATAAAGACCGAAAAAGTATGCTGACTTCCCATTCTACCCCCTCTGTAGTATTCCTTGTTTTACAATTCTCACTAAAATAAGATCCATGACCTTGGCAAGCGGATCAGTAGTCAAGAACACTTGTTGCTTTTACAGAGCACCTGTGTTTGGTTCCCAGCTTCCAAGACAGTGTCTCTCCCCACTTTGCTTTTTGAGATGGGGTCTCTCTGTGTGTCCCTGGATGTTTCGGAACTCACTCTCTAGACAAGGCTGGCCTCAAACTCAGAGACAGCCTGTCTTTGTTGGAGCGGAGAGTTTATCGTGTTTAATGTCAGATTTCACATGAAATACTTTTGTAGTCAGAAATGTCTAAATATGTATCGACTCAGGTGAGAAGACAGACCTGGCACACTCATTCTGTGCCAGGGAGCAAGGTGAGGTGATGCTTCACAACCAGCTGTACAAGGGCCACTTTCACTCAAGAATCCGTAAGTCCCTAATTGATAATTGGTCTTTTCTACCTTATTCTTCTTCACTACTGGTCAGATGCGGCTCATCCCTGGCCTCCAGGGCGCACCTGCTCCACCTGCCCTTACTTAGAGGATCAGTGACTCCTGCTTTCCTCAGAAAACTCCAGCTCACCCTCTGCTGTTTCTCTAAGCCCTGAGGGATCCGAGTTCTCCTGGCTTCATCTCTGTGTAAGCGCACTTCCTGGACCACCCCATCCAGCTGAACAGTTTTAAGCTCGTTGTCCACACTGCCTCCTCCATCTCCAGCTCTAGCCCTGCACTCTGTTTATAGAACTCCAGTGGACACTGACACTCCACATCTCCAAAGATTAACCCGTCACCTTGCCCGTCACTGAGGTAGACTTTCATCTTCAAAAACTCCCGCTTGACCCCCGCAGGTGCTCAGTGAAACCCTTGGGGTTACCCTTAGCTCTTCTTTTTCATATTTCATGTCTGACCTACTGACAAATTGAGCAGTTCCACTTGCAAACTCTATCTCATCTGGCCAGGTATGGTGGCTCACACCTTTATTCCAGCTCTGGGGAGGTAGCTTCAGGTGAGTTACAGGCCAGCCTGGTTTAAGTAGTGAGCTCCACTCTGAGGCTGCATAGTGAGATCCTGTCTCAACAAGAAACAAACCAACACCCCACAGACTTGTTAGCCTACTTCCTTTTTTGAAATGACATGTTTTCATCATGTGGTTAGAGGCTCCTCTTCAAAATCATATTCTCCCTCTGCCTTACATCCTTCACTGGACTGTATGCTGAAAGTGAATGCTGTTAACTCACCAGGCCTGGAATTTGGCTTCCCCTTTAAGTTCTTGCCTTAATTTCTCCTCTTACTCTGACTACACAGGCTTCCTCTCTGTTCCCTGAATAGTTCACGTACCTTCTTGCCTGAAGATCTTTGTAGCTGTCCTCTCCTTTTCCAGGGAAGTTCTCTCTTGCTATGTTTAGATAGTTTGTGTTTCCCAAAGCTCCATGTGTTCCATGAAATGGAAACATGTCATTTCAAAAAAGGAAGTAGGCTAACAAGTCTGTGGGGTTTTGGTTTGTTTCTTGTTGAGACAGGATCTCACTATGCAGCCCTTCTGAGATTCTAGGAGTGGAAGCTGAATCTATTGAGTTTAGAGGTGGGCCTTTTGGAAGGTGATTAGGAAAAGTACATTGTAAGGTAAAGCCCTCATTGAAATTAGTGGCCTGCCAACACACAGATCACATGTACCATACTCCTTGCCTTCTGTAAAGTTATGCCTGGACCACCCTCAGTATTTTTACCAACATGGATGCAGTCCTTCAACTTGAGTTCCAGAATGTCTCATCCAGTAGCTTGAATCAGGCCACACCTCAAGATAACTTTCTATCGGACAGAGATAAGAAGCAATCCATGCTGTGATTTGGCAGCTCTCAATTTATGAAACCTAGCTCTTCCATGCCCCTTGTCACATACCTTATGCTGAACTAATAACACATGTGAAACTTGCTGACACTCCTGAAATGTTGTGACAGTCGTCAGATCTTTCCTTTGTTCTGGCATTTGATCTGAGATTCCTCAGGAAGACTGCTCAGGGATCTGTTCTGCAGATTAAGGCTGCTCTCTGCAGAGGTTTTTCCTCCTTCCAGTCTTAGTTACTATTTCATTGCTGATTCAAACACCACAAGCAAGGCAACTTGGAGTTTAGGGCTCCAGAGTGCTAGAGTCCATGACCATTATGACAGGGATCCTGGCTGCCGGCAGGCTGGCAGTCCTGCTGCTGAAGCACTAGCAGAGAGCTCATATCCACAGATACATGCAGCTATAAGAACAAGGCAGAGAGAACTAACTGTGAATAGTGCGGGCTTTTGAAACCTCATGGGATTCCCCCAAGCGATGCTCTCCTCCAGCAAGATAATACCTTCTAATCCTTCCCAAACAGTTCCATCAACTGGGGACCAAGTATTCAAAAATATGAGCCTATGTGGGCATTCTCATTCAAACCACCACATTCCTCTCCTGAAGGTTGTGTCCTTACACACACACTCTCATTCTCTCATTCTCCCTTCTAATGAAGCCCCTCCGAAGGCTTTAATGGAAACCCTCAGTTTCCTTTTAAGGCTCCATTATGTCACGTTTAGAGCTCCTTATATTGTATTGTTTCTAATTAATGCTATGCTTCCCATTTCAGAGTCACAACTTATTGATGTGATTATGTGTCAGGTTCTTCTGTAATCCAACTGTTGTGTGACTTTTTTTAATATTTTTATTTTCAATATTCTTTGTTTACATTCCAAATGATTTCCCCTTTCCCAGATTCCCCCTCCCCATTTGTACCATAAACCTTCTTCTCTCCATCCATTCTCCAATCACCTCCCTCCTTTTTCTCTGTCCTTATATTCCCCTCCAATGCTTGATCAATCCTTTCCAGGATCAGGACCTTCTCCATACTTCTTCATGGGAGTCATTTGTTATGCGATTTGTGCCTTGGGTATTCAGAGCTTCTGGACTAATTAATATCCACTTATCAGAGATTGCATTCCATGTGTATTCTTTTGTGATTGGGTTACCTCACTTAGGATGATATTTTCTATATCAAACCATTTGCCTAAAAATGTTGTGAATTCATTGTTTCTAATTGCTGGGTAGCATTACATTGTGTAAATATACCACATTTTCTGTATCCATTCCTCCTTTGAGGGACATCTGGGTTCTTTCCAGCTTCTAGCTATTATAAATAAGGCTGCTATGAACATAATGGAGTATGTGTCTTTATTGCATGCCGGGGAATCCTTGGGGATATGCCCAGGAGAGGTATAGCAGGGTCCTCCGGAAGTGTCATGTCCAGTTTTCTGAGGAACCACCAGACTGATTTCCAAAGTGGTTGTACCATCTTACAGCCCCACCAGCAGTGGAGGAGTGTTCCTCTTTCTCCACATCCTCACCAACACCTGCTGTCTCCTGAGTTTTTGACCTTAGCCATTCTGACTGGTGTAAGGTGAAATTTCAGGGTTATTTTGATTTGCATTTCCCTAATGACTAATGATGTTGAGCGCTTCTTAAGGTGCCTCTCGGCCATCCGAATTTCTTCAGGTGAAAATTCTTTGTTTAGCTCTGTACCCCATTTTTAATAGGGTTATTTGGTTCCCTGTGGTCTAACTTCTTGAGTTCTTTGTATATATTGGATATTAGCCCTCTATCAGATGTAGGAGTGGTGAATATCCTTTCCCAATTTGATGGTTGCCATTTTGTCCTTTTAACAGTGTCCTTTGTCTTACAGAAACTTTGTAATTTTATGAGGTCCCATTTGTCAATTCTTGATCTTACAGCATAAGCTATTGGTGATCTGTTCAGGAACATTTCCCCTGTGCCCATGTCCTCAAGGTTCTTCCCCAGTTTCTTTTCTATTAGTTTCAGTGTGTCTGGTTTTACAGGAAGGTCTAATTGCTCTAGCTAGAACTTCAAGTACTATATTGAAAAGATATGGAGAGAGAGGACAACCTTGTCTAGTCCCTGATTTTAGTGGGATTGCTTCAAGTTTCTCTCCATTTAGTTTGATGTAGGCTACCGGTTTGCTGTATATTGCTTTAACTTTGTTTAGGTATGGGCCTTGAATTTCTGTTTTTTCCAAGACTTTTAGCATGAAAGGATGCTGAATTTTGTCAAATGCTTTTTCTGTATCTAATGAGATGATCATATGGTTTTTTTTCTTTGAGTTTGTTTATGTAGTGGATGGCATTGATGGATTTCTTTATATTGAACCATCCCTGCATCCCTGGGATGAAGCCTACTTGATCATGGTGGATGATCGTTTTGATGTGCTTTTGGATTCGGTTGGCAAGAATTTTATTAAGTATTTTTGCATCAATATTCATAATGGAAATTGGCCTGGAGTTCTCTCTCTTTGTTGGATCTTTGTGTGGTTTTGGTATCTGCATAATTGTGGCTTCATAGAACGAGTTGGGCAGAGTTCCTTCTGTTTCTATTTTGTGGAATAGTTTGAAGAGTATTGGTGTTAGGTCTTCTGTGAAGGTCTGATAGAATTCTGCACTGAAGCCATCTGGTCCTATGCTTTTTTTGGCTGGGAGATTTTCTATGACCCTTTTTATTTCTTCAGGTGTTATGGGACTGTTTAGATGATTTATTTGATCCTGATTTAGTTTTAGTGTCGGATATCTGTCTAGGAAACTGTCCATTTCCTCCAGATTCTCCAGTTGTGTTGATTATAGGCTTTTGTAGTAGGATCTAATGACTTTTTGAATTTCCTCAGTTTCTGTTGTTATATCTCCCTTTTCATTTGTAAGTTTCTTAATCTGGATACTGTCTCTGTGACCTTTGGTTAGTCTGGCTAAGGGTTTATCTATCTTGTTGATTTTCTCAAAGAACCAGCTCCTGGTTTTGTTGATTTTTTGTATGGTTCTCTTTGTTTCTACTTGATTGATTTCTGCCCTGAGTTTGATGATTTCCTGCCTTCTACTCCTCCTGGGTGAAATAGCTTCTTTTTGATCCAGGGCTTTCAGGTGTGTCATTAAGCTGTTAGTGTATGCTCTCTCCAGTTTCTTTTTGGAGGCACTCAGGGCTATGAGTTTTCCTCTTAGCACTTCTTTCATTGTGTCCCATAGATTTGGGTATGTTGTGTCTTCATTTTCATTAAGTTCTAAAAAGTCTTTAATTTCTTTCTTTGTTTCTTCCTTTACCAAGGTATCATTGAGTAGAATGTTGTTCAGTTTCCATGTGTATGTGGGTTTTCTGTTGTTTTTGTTGCTATTGAAGACCACCTTTACTCCATAGTGATCTGATAAGAGGCATGGGATTAGTTCGATCTTCTTATATTTGTTGAGGTCTGTCTTGTGACCAATTATATGGTCGATTTTGGAGAAGGTACCATGAAGTGCTGAGAAAAAGGTATATTCTTTTGCTTTAGGATAAAATGTTCTATATAGATCTGTTAAATCTAATTGGTCCAAAGCTTCAATTAGTTTCACTGTGTCCCTGTTCTGTTTCTGTTTTCCTGATCGGTCCATTGAGGAAAGTACAGTGTTGAAGTCACCCACAATTATTGTGTTAGGTGCAATGTATGCTTTGAGCTTTAGTAAAGTTTTTTTAGGAATGAGGGTGCCCTTGCATTTGGAGCATAGATGTTCAGGATTGAGAGTTCTTCTTGGTGGATTTTTCCTTTGACCAGCAAGAAGTGTCCCTCAGAGTTTCTTTTGATGACTTTGGGTTGAAAGTCAATTTTATCTGATATTAGAATGGCTACTCCAGCTTGTTTCCTGAGACCATTTGCTTACACAATTGCCTTCTAGCCTTTTACTCTAAGGTAGTGTTTGTCTTTGACACTGAGGTGTGGTTCCTGTATGCAGCAAAAGGTAGGGTCCTGTTTACGTATCCAGTTGGTTAGTCTATGTCTTTTTATTGGGTCATTGAGCCCATTGATGTTAAGAGATATTAAGGAATAGTCATTATTACTTCCTGTCATTTTTGATGTTATTTTTTAAATTTGATTGGTTATCTTCTTTTGGGTTTGATGAAAGAAGGTTACTATCTTGCGTTTTCCAGGGTGAAGTTTCCCTCCTTGTATTGGTGTTTTCCTCCTATTATCCTTTGTAGGACTGGGTTTGTGGATAGACATTGGGTAAACTTGGTTTTGTCATGGAAAATCTTAGTTTCTCCATCTATGGTGATTGAGAGTTTTGCTGGGTATAGTAGTTTTGACTGACATTTGTATTCTTTTAGAGTCTGCATGAGATCTGCCCAGGATCTTCTAGCTTTCATAGTCTCAGGTGAGAAGTCTGGTGTGATTCTGATAGGTCTTCCTTTATATGTTACTTGGCCTTTTTTCTCTTACTGCCTTTAATATTCTTTCTTTGTTTAGTACATTGGGTGTTTTGATTATTATGTGATGGGAGGTATTTCTGTTTTGGCCCAGTCTGTTTGGAGTTCTGTAGGCTTCTTGTATATTCATGGGCTTCTCTCTTTTTAGGTTTGGCAAGTTTTCTTCCATAATTTTATTGAAGATATTTGCTGGCCCTTTAAGTTGTAAATCTTCACTCTCATCTATGCCTATAATCCATAGGTTTGGTCTTCTCATTGTGTCCTGGATTTCCTGGATGTTTTGGGTTACAAGCTTTTTTTTATTTTGCATTTTCTTTAACTCTTGAGGTCATAGTTTCTATGGTATCTTCAGCATCTGAGATTCTTTCTTCTATCTCTTGAATTCTGCTGTTGATATTTGCATCTATGTCCCCTGATTTCTTCCCAAGGTTTTTTATCTCCAAAGTTGTCTCCCTTTGAGTTTTCTTAGTTGTTTCTACTTCTGATTTTAGATCCTAGATGGTTTTGCTTAGCTCCTTCACTTTCTTGTTTGTGTTTTCCTGTAATTCTTTAAGAGATTTTTGTGTTTCCTCTTTCATGACCTCAGCCTGTTGACCAAAGTTCTCCTGTATTTCTTTAAGTGTTTTTTGCGATTCCTCCTTATTGGTTTTTGTATTCTCCTGAATTTCTTTCAATGATTTTTATGTTTTCCTTGTAAGGGCTTCTAGCTTTTGATCCATTTTCTCCTGAATTTCTTTAAGTATGTCCTTCATGTGTTCCTCTACCAGCATCATGACCAGTGATTTTAAATCCAAATCTTGTTTTTCTGGTGTGATGGGGTATCCAGGACATGCTGTTAAAGGAGCATTGGGTTCAGATGCTGCCATATTGCCTTGATTTCTGTTAGTGACGTTCCTGCGGTTGCCTTTTGCCATCTAGTTCTCACTGGTGTTAGTTGGTCTTGCCAATGCTGGACTCACCAGTGCAAGCTGCCTCTTCCCAGCTGGCCTCTGGTGCACCGCTGACCTCCTGTACTTCCTGGAGACAGGGTGCTGGGGCCCAGGCTGTTCACATCTGAAGCAGACACTGGGCTCCCACTGGGGCCTGCTTGACTCACCAGAGCACTTTTACTCCTCCTAGCCCGCCTCCCGGGTGCCCCCTGGCCTCTTGCAGGACCTGGAGATGTGGTGTTGAGACCCAGACTGTTCTGGATCCTGATGCAGAGATCTGAATGCTCCCACCAGAGGCCTCAGGACTGGAACCTAAGCTCTGTGGTGCTGACCCACTGGAGCAAGCTGTGTGCTCCCAGTCTGCCTCTGGGTGCACACTAGGCCTCTTGCACTTCCTGGAGATGGGTGCTGTGGCCCAGGCTGTTCAGATCCCGAAGCAGACACCTGAAGGCTCCCAATGGGGCCTGCTGGACTCACCAGAGCACACTGACCGTGACTTTCTTTTAAAGACAGATCTATGACCTAAAGTAAATCTCTCATTTTTATAACTCACCCAAAATCAACCAAATTTCGAATTGTTTGTATATTAGCACACACACACACAAACACAGAAATATGTGCACAGATACATACTTACCAGAAGTCAACTTCAGGTGTAGACTTCTCTATGGACCCTGCTTCATTTCCATGAGATAGAATCTCTCATTTTAAAAAACAAGCTTGCCTTTAAAAGAAAAAATGGGTGGCCAGCAACTCCCAGAGATCATTCTGTCTCTGCCCTCTCCACCCCCAAGCTCTGTTTGTTGCACGTGTATGTAACCACATCCAACTTCTTATGTGAATGCTGGAGATCTGGACTCAAGGTCCTCATGCTTGGACTGCAAGAGTTTTACCACTGTGTCATCTATTAGGCACTGTTAGAAGGTGTGGCCTTGCATGACGACATGTGTCACTAGGGGTGGACTTTGACGTTTCAGAAGCTCAAGCCAGGCATAGTGTCACTCTCCTTTTGCTGCCAGTCTATCCATAAGAAGAGTTCTCAGCTCCTTCTCCACCACCATGTGTGCTTGCATCCTGCCGTATCAATAACGGACTATGCCTCTGCACTGAAAGCCAGCCCCAATTAAATAATTTTCTTTATAGACTTGCTGTGGTCAAGGCATCTATTCACAACAATGCATCAGTAACATTGTTCTTTGAACAATGGGTACAGAACATTTCAAGTGACTAAGGGCAGGAGGTGGGGTGGATTACTGTTAAATCCCAAGTAGATCGGACTCCTTCAAAGTAGGTCAGGTTCCAGGAATCAGAACTTAACTGAAGTATCAAAATGTCTCCTGATTACAAAATGGAGTCAAGCTGACTCCTCAGTTGAGGCAGATGAATATCACAAGATGGAGGCCTTTATGAAATATGCAATGATATTCTGTCTTCAAATATAAAACCACACTTCTGAAACAGAGGGAACAACAAAAAGTGTCCCCAAAGACAAACTTGAATAAGAAAAATCCTTTCAAGGAAAGTAGTGTGAAGAGTGGCCTGCAGTGGGCTGTCTGGATTGGGCTAGGTTGCAGTTGTTATAAGCAAATCTAGCTACTTATGAGAAGCAATAATCTGAAGTTGGGATGGCCACTGGACTGCCTTTCCTTCAATCTCTTCTCCATTTTTGTCCCTGAAGTTCTTTTAGACAAAAGCAACTCTGGGCCAGAAATTCTGAATGCAGGTTGATAACCATATCCCTCCACTTGAAGTCCTGTGTATCTACTGGAGGTGGACTCTTTGAGTTCTCGCTCCTCACTGCTGAGCATTTTGGCAAAGGTCACCCCTATTGAGTCCTGAGAGTCTCTCACCTCCAGGTCACTGGTGGTTTCTAGAGGGTCCTCGCACCACCCACCCCTAGAAGCTGCATATTTCCATTTATTCTCCTGGCCCTCTTGATTTCTCTCCTGCCCCCCAATACTTGATCCTGTTCCCCTTGCCCTCTCATCCGTCCACATTTAATCCATTGATTCTACCCTCGCCCTGCCCTTTATCTCTTTGTCACACTGTATTCTATTTCTCCTCCCTTGGAAGATCCCTCCTCTGCCCTGGTCACTTACTACCTACCTAAGTTCTGTGATTGTTTTAGATTGAAGCTTGACTATGTAAAGCTTAAAAGCTAATACCCACATATCCGAGAAAACTTGATGTATTTGTCCTTTTGAGTCTGGGTTACCTCACTCAGGACGATCATTTCTAGTGCCATCCTGCGGGGGGAGGGGAGACCCCAAATGTTCTTTATGGTTTTCTCTTGAAGGTAAGCTGATAGGGGAAAGCATCTGCAGGAGTGAGATATTTAGAGTTGCTGTTTGATAATAAAACGTTTACCTGTCTTATGTCTAAGTCACTTTGCTGCAGTAGCTGACCTGCCAGTCTGAGTTCCTCTGAGGCCAGAAACTGCAGTCTCTGAAATTAGCCTAAAACAGCAGGGAATTAAGGAAAGCAGCCTTTGTCCTATCTCTGCAGGAACTAAGCAGCTCTCTCTAACTTCCAGCTTGCTAGTTGAAGTCTCAGGAAGAAAAGGGGACACTTTGAGAACTTTATTTCTAAGTTGTCTCTACAAAGTAGAGGGAAAGGACTTATAAGAGAAAGAGGCTAAGGGGTTCTAAGAAGAGGGGGTTAAGGGGTGCTCTTCTCTTTGTCCTCAGCCCTTACACAACTTTCAGAATACATGATCACCTGGTAAAAAGTTCATCACAAGCTTACACATAAATTCAAATAATAAGTTGAAAATGAAGTTTACAACAGAGAATGTTTATGTGCATACCCTTTAGGAGTAACTATCTGGCAAAATATTCATCATCTGTCACAGCTCTACAGGTTCATGAAGAGTTAAAAACCAAAACTTTTGTGACTAAGTAATCAGTGACGTTTTGTATAGATAAACACAGTCAATATTTTAGCTTCTGTCTTCATAGCTATAGTAAATCGTTAGTCCCTTTTTTAGGACCTTTGGTTGATAGTTTTATAACTTCTTAGAATGTGCTGTGAATCAAGAAGATGGTACCAGCTAGAAAGAGTTAGATAATGGGTTGAGGACGTGCCTTATTCTGTAAAATGCTTGCGACGCAAGCATGAGGTTCTGAGTTTGGATCCCAGAACCCATGAAGAAAATGGGGAAGGATATTATGCCAGTGTCATACCACTGGGGAGGTAAAGACAGGCTGATCCTTTGAGCATGTGGTCAGTGGGTTTAGCTGAGATGGTTAACTCCAGTTCAGTGAGATACCCTGTCTCACAGAATCGATGAAAAGTGGTCAAGAAAGGCACCCATTGTCCACCCCTTGCCTCTACATGCATGTGTGAACACGTGTACCTCCATATATGCACAAACAGATTATATGTTATATAACTAAGGAAGAGTCAGGGAATAAGAAAGAATTATGGGAAATTAACTTACCAAAATCTAAAAACATTATTAGAAGCCAGTTGTAGTGGATGCCTGGAAGTGGGTAATCCTAGGAAGGGAGAAAGATTAGGAATTCAAGAAACTCCATATCAAGTTCAAGTCCTCTGGTATAAAATTTTGGTTATCAACTTGAGCACATCTGGATAAACCAAACCCCAAGCAGCTGGTCAGAGGAAGATTTTCTTGATTGGATTCTTTGAAACAAGAAGATCCACCTTCAATCCAGATAATTTGAGGTCAGAAGACTCACTCTAAATCTGAAAATTTCTGGTGGCAGCTAACATAAAAGGACATGGAAGAAGGACTCCTTTGCCTTTTACCTGCTTGCCCTCACTCTAATTGGAAAGTTCATATGTCCTGTTGCTGAGGCATGCCTCAGCATGGTATTAGAACCTACTTCTCCACAGATCGATACAACAGACTGAAGACTAGCAGATAGATCTCTAGGAATGACCTGTGACTTCAGCACAAGAGTGAATCTACTGAAACATCTAGTCTTATGAACTGAAAAAAATAGCAGATTTTCTGCATTTCCATTGGAAGATAGCCATTTGGGGGCTACACAGACCAAAGCCTATAAGTTACTTTATTAAATCTCTCTCTCTCTCTCTCTCTCTCTCTCTCTCTCTCTCTCTCTCTCTTTTGTGTGTGTGTGTGTGTGCGTGTGATTGTTGTTGAGGTCTGGGAATTGCTGCACAAACCACTCAGACACTGATCTCGGGCAACTAGGGTTGACTTCCACGCCCCAAGATGAGGGACATGATTCAGGCTAGGGAACTTAACTGTGACCCTGAGTTAAGGTCCTATAGGGCTTTTTAAGCCTGTGCTCTACAAACATCTGCTTGTGCCAAGTTATTCCACCAATCAGGATTTAGGGATAAGGGGTTCTCTTTAGGAATATATCTTTGTTGTATACTTAATCCCGCCCCCATTGGTTGGGGCATGCAACTGTGGTTTGCCTTGCCTAACATTAATGTCTTAATTTGCCAGCCAGGATGTCAGTTGCCCATGTACATATCTTTTTCTGCCATGTTAGTAGGATGCCAGTTTCCAAGGAGGTCTTGAGAACTTAAACTTTACTCAACCACTACACAATAGAATTCTTATTCTGAATAGTTTTTTATATTGGTGCAGGTGTCTCTGTTATGTTGGGGTCCACCCCAGAAGCACTTTACACATAAAAGCTTATACATAGGTGCAGAAAGTGCTGCTTGGTGGTTGGATTGTGTCCAAGCTTATTGTGGGTAACTACACAAAGACATTTTTCTGACTTCTATCATGATTAGTTTCTAAGGGCACAAAACACAACAGAATATCTAATCAACTTGGGCATGAGAAAGTTTCCTAGTGACAGTAGATACAACATAAAAGAAAGTTTCCTTATAATATTAGTAAAAGTACAAAATGGCAGGCTATTCATGTAACAGTTACCTAGGCCTTAACATTTTACCTAGACATTCTCTCTAGGCCATAATATTTTACCTAGGCCTTAACAATTGTGTGTGTGTGTGTGTGTGTGTGTGTGTATAATCACATTATATATGTATATGTATATATGTGTGTTTATATGTGTGTGTGTACGTTTAATCAGATTATATACATATTATCAGGAGGGGAGTATTGTGATACATATTATAATGTCAGAAACTCAGAAAGATGAGGTAGGACTGCAATTTCAAGGTCTTATTAGGGTGCATAGCAAGTTCTAAGCCAGCTTCAGCAACTATGTAGAAATATATAAATAGCAAGGCTGCGAGATGTGTCTCAGTGGAGGAGCACTTGTCTAGCATACTCAAGATTAGTAAAACATTAAAAATATGTGAGAAACAAAGAGGTGAGACGATAACTGACCAACTAAATTCCCATTTAGAAGATGGAAACGCCAGAGAGAAACAATGAAGAATTATTAAGTAAATAATAGAAGATAATTTTCTCTTTTTTTCATTTTAATATTTTTATTTTCTATATTCTTTGTTTACATTCCAAATGATTTCCCCTTTCCCAGATCCCCCCTCCCCATATGTCCCATAAACCTTCTTCTCTCCATCCATTCTCCAATCACCTCCTTCCAGGGCTACACAAAGAAACCTTGCCTTGAAAAAACAAAATAAATAGATAGTTAAAAACAGAAAGAATGCAAGGTAAGAAACCACAGAGAGTAAGCCCGTGAGCAGCATCCCTCCACTATCTCTGCACTAGCTCTTGTCTCCAGTTCTTCCAGCCTTGACTTCCGTTGCAGATAAACCACGCCTGGGAGCAGAAGTAAATCCTACCCCCGCCCCTGTGAAGCTTTGGTAATGGTTCTCATCATAAGAACATGAAAACTACCTCTAACCTCCAACAACCGCTCATCTTTCCCCCTTAGAAAATGGAGGTGCATGGGGAAGCCCCCAAGGATCGAGTTTCTGAGTTTGATTACGAATTTCTCCCTGAACTCTCTGCTCATCTCAGGGTGGATGCAGTTCAGCTGGCAAAGACCCAAGACAAAGAAAGGCATAAAAAACGGATGAAAATGAAGAAAGGTTTTTAACTCACAGACAGACGCGCAGTGAAGCCAAATGACTAAAGACTTTTGTGGATTCAGATCATGGACTCCACAGGAGATGGCAGCTGCTGGGTTTTACCACACTGGGGTGAAACATGGGGTCCAGTGCTTTTGCTGTAGTGTAATCCTCTTTGGTACGAGTCTCAGGAAACTCCCCATAGAGAGCCACAGGAAACTGCATCCAGAATGTGAGTTCCTTCTGGGCAAAGATGTTGGCAACATTGGCAAGTATGACATCTGGGTGAAGAGTCCAGAGAAGACGCTGAGAGGTGACAAAGCAAGGTACCATGAAGAGGAGGCCAGACTGGAGTCCTTTGAGGACTGGCTGTTTTTTGTCCATGGGACATCACCACATGTACTCTCAGCAGCTGTCTTTGTCTTTACAGGTAAGTGGATTCCAGTTTGTGAGGTATTTCTGAGGTATTTAGAGCTTAGGTTCCATTTGGTGGGCGTTATTTTTTAAATGAACCCTCACTGATGAACTGTGTTATATTAGACATAAGATGTAGTACATTAAATTTCAAGTGTAGCAATTTTGCTTCTGCTTTAATATATGTTTAGTATAGCATTATACACACACACACACACACACACACACACACATGCCTGTGTAAAGTAAAATGTGTCTTTTCTTCAAATATAGACCTTAAATGTATCAGCAGTGGGCTAAGGGTGTAGCTGAGTGCTAGAGCACTTCTGTAGCCCCTACAAAGGACAGGCATGCTGGAATCTGTCTTCTTCTGATAGTACGATCAACTCCTAGACACAGCTGGTGCCATTGCTGGGCAGTCAAAGCCTTTCATGTATCTGTAGGTAAAAGGAACACTGCAGTATTTCTCCCGTGGTGGATGCTTGGGAACCTGGGAAGAAGGAGATGACCCCTGGAAGGAACATGCCAAGTGGTTCCCCAGGTAAGCTTCAAATGATTTGTTCTTGAAGTATTCAGCTTAAATAAATGTTTTAAATGATTTATTCCATTTTATTATATATGTACATATATATGCTCTGTGTGTGTACAAAAGCATGCACGAGTGCCTTGTGGGGGGATGATGTGTGTGTGTGTGTGTGTGTGTGTGTGTGTGAGAGAGAGAGAGTGCACTACAGAGCCCAAAAGAGGGCATCAGAGCTCCTGCATATGGTGTTACAGATGACTGTGAGCTGTTATATGGATTTTTAGACTCCAACTCAGTTCCACTGGAAAAACAGCCATTGCCCTAAACCATGAAAGTCAATTTCATGGTTTTAGCCAATTTCATGGTTTTGGTTTGTTAGTTTGTTTGCTTGTTTGTTTAATTTTATGTCCATTAGCATCTTACCCACATGCCTGTGTTGGGGTGTTAGAAGCCCTGGAATTGGACTTAGAGATTGGTGTGAGCTGCCATGTGGTGTCTGGGAATTGAACCCAGGTCCTCTGGAAGAACAACCAGTGTTCTTAACTTCTGAGTCATGTCTCCAGCCCTCATGGTCAGGTTTTTAAAACGCAAAACAAAACTAGAGACCAAAGAGTCACATTATTGGAGTTTCCCTTTGACATTTATAACTTTCCCTTACCCACATTAGGATAACTCTAGAACTTTTCAAGCAAGACTTTGTCATATTGTGAAAATTCTGAATCACTTGAAATTAAACAGCTCCCCCCACTTTAGATAATATCTTATATAGATTTGTGTTGGTGTGTGTGATAAATCTAGTGTGTGTTTGTATGTAGAGTATATGTGTGTGTACATGTGTGGGCTTAGGAAGCCACAGGCCTACATAGGAGGGCATTTTCCTGATCACTCTCCCCTCATGATTTTTAACCTCAAATCATTTCATTTTATTGACACAGTGACAAAATATTCTTGCCTACCTGATACCCCCCACTTCCAAGCACACATAATCTAGTTCTATGTCCCTTCCTAGATCAGGTCATGTCACCTGAGACAGTGGTGAGGTCCGGGCCCACACTGCTGCTGAGGGCCATGTCTGAGTTCCTGGCCCTGGAACAGCAGGGAGTCTGTTACCATTAAAGGCCATGTAGACATACCTGGTCTTGGCTGCAGCCTGGAGCCATTTGGTGTCTGAGGGCCGTGCAGAACTGGCCCCATATCTCACTGACTGCTGCACTTGAGAGAGCCATCCTTGTCTCTAACTGGCTGCAGCACTGGGGAGAGCAGCCCGGAAGCACCTCTCTCAGGAAGCACAGTAGAGCTGGCCATGGTTTCATGGGTTGCAGATGAGCCAGTCCCAAGGACATGAGCTAGGGAGAGCTGGCCTCACCCCCTCTCCGGCCATGTGGTAGTGTGGAGGTCTCAGGCAAGATGCCCCTCCCATCCTTGCTGCCTGGGGCAGGCTGGAGAGCTGGCCCCACTCCTAATCTGGGCAGCATGGACAACACAGGGCAATACCACACTATCCTAGAAGAGTCCCGGTGAGGATCTAGTACTCAACAGTGTTGCAGTAGAGAGAAATCTTGAAACAGACCAATGACTCCTTACAATGAACATTTACAAGTAAAGATGTGGGGACAAAAGGGAATACTGTGGGGCTCACTGTGACACACTACAGCTCCCACAGCAAGATTTGGGTGTTTTAGTTTTCATTTTATTTTTTGATTTTCTCTAGGAAGGGCAGTTGCAAGGGAAGATACAAAGGGATAGGGACATAAGTGGGATTGGGGTGCATGATACAATGTTCACAAAGAATCAATAAAAAGTTAACAAGAATATATCATATAAAAAGTTTTAAAACTAAAAATGTTCAAAAATGATCAACACATTAAAATATACATTGTGATAGAAGGCATGTCTAACATACTACTGGGAAATTGTGTTTTTTATTACAGATGTGAATTTCTTCAAAGTAAGAAATCCTCAGAGGAAATTGCCCAATATATTCAAAGCTACAAGGAATGTGTTCATGTAACGGTAATTTACAACAGCCAACTTTTTCCAAAATCTTTTTACTGCCTAATGTCTGAGGTGAGGTGAGCTGTTTGTTTGTTTTTAAGGTTTGTTTGTTTTATGTAAAAGAGAATATTGTAGCTGTCTTCAGGCACACCAGAAGAGGGTATCAGATCCCATTGCAGATGGTTGTGAGCCACCTTGTGGTTGCTGGAAATTGAACTCAGCATCTCTGGGAGAGCAGTTGGTGCTCTTAGCATCTGAGCCACCTCTCCAGCCCCCATTGTTTTCTCATGGTTTCTGTGACTTTCTTCCTTTCTCCTTTCTCCTTTCTCCTTCTGCCTCTTACTCACAGAGTATGGGAGGGTTAGGCCATTGTCTTGCTAAGCTAGAATCACTTCTAGTTGTTTTGTTGTTGTTGTTGCTGTTGTTTTTCCTGGCTGGCTTTGGGCTGGTTCTGCCTGCCTTTTGCTGAGAACTTCTTGTGAAAAATCGGGGAAGAGGGCTCTTCCTCAGGGGGGAAAAAAAAGCTTGGTGAAGTTTCCTTAGATAGCATATTGTTCAATTGGTATGTGCCTCTGAAGTTTGCTCCTCTGTGTCTTAATTCTGCATTAATTTAAATGCATCTGCAGTATGCAATCTAGTTCTGTTTTTGAGCTGGGTGCTTTGTATGAGTGACCCTGTCTGTGATTTCCACTTGACTACAGGTATATAACACTCACTGTTGTTTTACATTGAATAAAAAATTTTCCAAGTGCTAGAGAGAATGCTCAGTGGTTAAGAGTAATGACTGCTCTCCCAGAGGTCCTGTTTTCAATTCCCAGCAACCATATGGTAGCTCACAACCACCTGTACTGGGATCTGATGCCCTCTCCTGGTGTGTCTGAAGACAAGTACAGTACACATACACAAACACACACACATATATGTGTGTGTGTGTGTTTTATGTATATATATGTTTTATGTATGTAGATATGTTTTATGTATATATGTTTTATGTATATATGTTTTATGTATATACGTTTTATGTATATGTGCTTTATGTATATATATTTTTGTGTATATATATATGCTTTATGTATATATATGTGTTTTGTGTATATATATGTTTTATGTATATATGGTTTATGTATATGTTTTATGTATATATATGTTTTATGTATATATGTTTTATGTATATATATATGTTTTGTGTATATATATGTTTTATGTATATATATGTTTTGTATATATATGTTTTATGTATATATATGTTTTATGTATATATGCTTTATGTATATATATGTTTTATGTATATATGTGTGTTTTATGTATATATATGTTTTATGTGTGTGTGTATATATATGTTTTATGTATATATAGACCAGTAGGGAGAAGGTTCACCTGAGATCACCTGAGTAAGAGATCAACTGCTTGTGGGAGTGGGGAAGCATTCTTGAGCAAGCAGAATTAACATCAAAATACAACCAGCATCAGGGCAACCCACAACACACAACCCCAGGTTTCAGGTTATCTTTATTCTTTGAAGATCTGTGCATGGCCAGCCCATCCATTTGCCATCCTTATTGAGATTCTCAAGTAGATCAGCACATTCAACCTCAGGTTGGCAAGATTTTGTCTTAGAGTTGTTGCTTTAAAGGGAAATGGGAAACAGTCAGGTATGAGAGACTTAGGAGGGTCTTGGGCTTCTGTTCATTCTGGTGCCAAACCAACAGGATTCAAACTTCACACATTCTGGATTTTATTCATGGAGGTTAACCTGATAAGAGTAACCCTTCATTGCTCTATTCAGGTGTCTTAAAAAGTTTCCTGCTTCAAACAGCTACATTACTTGATTAAAACAATGTTAAAATTAAATTTCTATCTGCTTTAATTTAAAACAAAATACTTTGCAGATTCATGAGAACAACTAGGCCTGAAGTTTTACAAAGTTTTGAAAAGTAACATGGAAATGAATAACTCTTAATGAATATTTACTTTTATTTTTGTATATCATGTACCATATAAGTTTTAAAAGCTAAGAATTGAACCCCATACTCTGTAAGAGTCTTCAGTGCTCTTAAGCCCTGAGCCATCTCCCCAGGCCCCAGAGAGAATGAATCCCGCATTGCATTCTAAAACATGAATCATATACAGAAGTGGATAGAAAGTGTGGAGTGCCCCAGTCTTTGCCTCTCTGTCCCAGCAGTTATAACATAGTCGCTCTTGGGAATTTATTTCTTCCTGCTTTTCTTTTTTTTTCTTTTTTCTTTTATTTTAAAGTATATTATATTCCCTTTTGTCTTTTTTTTTTCCTATTTTGTATTGGTTATTTTTATTATTTACATTTCAAATGTTACCCCCATTCCAAGTTTCCCCTCCACAATCTCCCTGCCACGGACCACCCAGTTGGATATGGGGGTCCCTAGGATGAGGGTCCTCGAAGTCCAGGTGGGTAAGGATTTGGTGGTGACAAACAGGAACAAACACAGAGGCAGTTTGAATCTGAGTGTATTTTGCAGCTCTCAATCAAGGGTTTTTGTGCATTAAGAAAACAAATATTACAACTCTGAGAAACTATATTCAGTGAAGCAATCACAAATACCATCATTATCATTTGGCACAGAAAAGCACAAAAATCAAGCAAACATCACAACTCTAAAAAGATGTATTCAGTGAATCACAAACAGAACAGGTAACATCATTATCAATATAAATCATCCAAATATAACAACTCTGAAAGGATGTACTCAGTGGAGCAGTCGCCCAAGGCTAGAGACATATTTCCAAGAGCAGGTTAATACATCTAATGTGGTCAATAATTGTTTAACATCTAATGCCTGATGTTTTATAAATTTTCAAAGCATAAATTTAAATTATTTTAATTCTTTACCATATACCAAAACCCACCTCCAATGACACAACTGTAGCCATATGAAATTTTATTGTTGTAAATGATTAATAAAGAAAAGTATTGGTTTTCCCCAGAGATAAGGTCATGTTAGCGACCCCATCTCAAGGGATGGTTTCTTACCCAATATTCTCACTTAAGATCTTGGCCTAGGCTACCAGGAATGTGAAAATAAGAAAAGGAATAAAAAGAAAACAAAGAGATAAATTGCCATGAGAACTACAGCTCAATATGTTTGCTCTAGCCGTGAGTTCCACAACCAGTTCCGGGAGACGTCCTTCTTTTCTGGTTCAGTCTATTTGAGTGCTGTAGGCTTCTTGTATGTTTGTAGACATCTCTTTCTTTAGGTTAGGGAAGATTTCTATAATTTTATTGAAGGTATTTTCTGGCCCTTTAAGTTGGGAATCTTAACTCTCTCCTATACCTATTATCCTTAGGTTTGGTCTTCTCATTATGTCCTGGATTTCCTGGATGTTTTCAGTTAGGAGCTTTTTGAATTTTGCATTTTCCTTGACTGTTGTGTCAATGTTTTCTATGGTGTCTTCTGCACCTGAGACTCTCTCTTCTATCTCTTGTATTCTGTTGGTGATGCTTCTGGCTATGACTCCTGATCACTTTCCTAGGTTTTCATCTCCAGGGATGTCTCCCTTTATGATTACTTTATTCTAGTTCTATGTTTAGATCCTAGATGATTTTGTTCAATTCCTTCACCTGTTTGGTTGTGTTTTCTTGTAATTCCTTAAGGGATTTTTGTGTTTCTTCCTTAGGGCTTTTACCTGTTTACCTGTGTTTCTTTTTTTTTTTTTTCAAATTTTGTTGTTTTTAACCTTTGTTTAAAATACACACTTTCCAAACATAGGTGTTTTCCATTAAGAATATTTTGGGTTTTCTTTTTTTTGTTGTTTTTTGTTTTATTTTTTATTTGATATATTTTTAATTTACATTTCAAATGATTTCCCCTTTCCTGGCTCCTCACTCCCCAAAAGTCCCATAAGCCCTCTTCCCTTACCCTGTTCCCCCATACAACCCTACCCACTTCCCTATTCTGGTATTGCCCTATACTTCTGCACTGAGCCTTTCCAGAACCAGGGGCCACTCCTCTGTTTTTCTTGGACATCATTTGATCTGTGGATTATGTCTTGGGTATTCCAAGTTTCTAGGTTAATATCCACTTATCAGTGAGTGCATACCATGATTGATCTTCTGAGTCTGGGTTACCGCACTTAGTATAATGTTCTCCAGCTCCATCCATTTGTCTAAGAATTTCATGAATTCATTGTTTCTAATGGCTGAATAGTACTCCATTGTGTATATATACCACATTTTTTTGTATCCATTCCTCTGTTGAGGGACATCTGGGTACTTTCCAGCTTCTGACTATTATAAATAGGGCTGCTATGAACATAGTGGAGCATGTATTCTTATTACATGCTGGGGAATCCTCTGGATATATGCCCAGGAGTGGTATAGCAGGGTCCTCCGGAAGTGATGTGTCCAGTTTTCTGAGGAACCGCCAGAATGATTTCCAGAGTGATTGTACCAATTTCCAACCCACCAGCAGTGAAGGAGTGTTCCTCTTTCTCCACATCCTCGCCAACACCTGCTGTCTCCTGAGTTTTTAATCTTAGCCATTCTGACTGGTATGAGGTGAAATCTCAGGGTTGCTTTGATTTGCATTTCCCTAATGACTAATGATGTTGAACATTTTTAAGATGCTTCTCAGCCATCCAAAGTTCTTCAGGTGAAAATTCTTTGTTTAGCTCTGTACCCCATTTTTAATAGGGTTATTTGGTTTTCTGGGGTCTAACTTCTTGATTTCTTTGTATATATCGGATATTAGCCCTCTGTCAGATGTAGGGTTGGTGAAGATCTTTTCCCAATTTGTTGGTTGCTGATTTGTCCTTTTGGTGGTGTCCTTTGCCTTACAGAAACTTTGTAATTTATGAGGTCCCATTTGTCAATTAAAGAAAGAAATCAAAGACTTTTTAGAATTCAATAAAAATGTATGCACAAAATACCCAAATCTATGGGACACAATGAAAGCAGTGCTAAGAGGAAAACTTACCTGTGTTTCTTTAAGGGAGTTATTTATGTCTTTCTTAAAGTTCTCTATCATCATCATGAGATGCGATTTTAAATCAGAGTCTTGCTTTGCTGGTGTGTTGTGGTATCCAGGGCTTGCTGTGTTGGGAAAACTGGGTTTGATGATGCCACGTAGCCTTAGTTTCTGTTGCAAATGTTTTCGCCCTTGCCTCTCACCATCTGATTATCTCTGGTGTTAGGTGGTCTTGCTGTTTCTGACTGTGGCTTGTCCCTCCTGCAAGCCTGTGTATCAGTACTCCTGGGAGACCAGTTTTCTCCAGGAGGAATTTGGGTAAGGGAACTGGGGCACAGGGTCAGCTCCGGGGTGTAGATGGACACTGGAAGGATCCTGTCCCCGGCTGTTCCTTAGTTTCTGTGTCCTGATGGCTCTGGGCAGGTCCTTCTTGGGCCAGGAATTGAACAGAAGTGGTGGTCTTACCTGTGCTCACAGGTGTGTTGGCACTCCTGGCAGACCAGCTCTCTTCTAGTGCTATCTGGGTATGGAGAGCTGTCTCCTTTCTGCTTTTCTAACCATCCGCAAAGGTAACAAAAGCACAGGTCGTCAGATTATTACACACACACACACACACAGAGAGAGAGAGAGAGAGGAGGGGGGGCAAGGGAGGGAGGGGGGAGAGAGAAAGAGAGAGAACTTGAACTTTAGCATCAAAGCCTACTGGTCTCACCTGCATCCTTTTTCCCAAGCTTACTGAAATGACAGTGTCTTTTTGCTAATGAAGAACTACGAATGGACACGTTTAAGGACTGGCCCCAAGAATCACCTGTAGCAGTTGAAGTTCTGGTCAGAGCAGGCCTTTTCTACACAAGTGGGTCAGTATTTCCTGTCTATTAGATATTCTAATCCCCATCATTCCTAATAGATCCCTTTGCTGCCCTTTAAGACCTCCACTTTTCCATAACTCCCTTGGTGCTCAGCTGAGGTCTAGACTGTATTCTGGAGGATTACTGTATAGAGTAAATCACCTCCCCTGCTCCCTAATATTTCTTCAATCAGAACTTATATGGGCATATCTACGTTTAAAAGTTTCTAAGAAATATGCTGTTTTCCGAGGAAGAAAAGTGCCCTTTTAAAGAGTTGGGGTTCCCCAGGGCTGGGGAGATGGCTCCCTCAAGGTTCTCTCTCCTCACACTCACTCAACCTTTTCTTTTTCAACTCCCCATTCTAGACAAGCTGTAAACTCTAGACCCCAGGAGCTTTGACCTGGCAGACAAGGAAGCTGTTCTCTGCTTGAACAACGCCTCCATTGTTCAAGAGTGCAAGGTGGTGGATCTTCCATTTCCAGTTGGATCCCTTGGCCCTGGCACATTAGAATTGCTTCCTCAGAATACAGTCTCATGAGCGATGTGCTCTTATTTCCTATGGAGTATACCTGGCAATAATATGAGGAGAGACAAGTGGTTCTTCATGATCTCACTGGCATAAAAGCTCCTATGTTTGCTCCTGTGTTTTGCACATGATCATCAAATATATTCTGTGTGATTTACTTAGTAAGCAATTGCGTTTTGGATGCCTATGTCTGTGAATGTCCACTATGTCATTAGTGTCCAGAACAGACAGAAATCTCTGCTCTCATCTAGCTACTGTTCCAGATTCTGATGGCAAATATTTCAGGACAATGGGTATGGGAAAGGTTTTATCAAAGAAATGACCAGCCCAGTGAAGGATCAAGAGTCCTGTGTGAACTCCTGAATGACTTGGCCACACAATGACACACAATGACTTGTTCTCCTGAATGACTTGACCACACAATCCAACTGCAGATAAAAATAGGATTTTACTTTATAATCTGGAGTTATTTTCTTGTGATTTTGCAGTGGTATGTGCTGTTGAACTGACCCCTTTCCTTTTGTAGGCAAAACATTGTCCAGTGTTTTTCCTGTGGAAGATGTATGGAGAAGTGGGAGGAAGGTGACAACCCAATAGCAGATCACAGCAGGTTTTTTCCCAAGTGAGCAAAATGACTTCTCCTGACTTTGAACATAATTCAAGCCCCTAAGATCCTGCCTCTGGCTACAAAGGCTGGGTTATTGTCTGTGAGTCTTTAAGTTCATTTTAGCTGTTCTCATGGACTGGCATTAACTCTGCTTCATCCCACATGCTCAGAGTGTTCTCAGCATTACTTTACAGAGGACATGAATGTCTCATATGATCCCACACTGAGGACGTCTCCTCTCACTGATGTCTGACAAGGCCATCCTCTGCCACCTATGTGGCTGGAACCACAGGTCCCTTCATGGTGGCTTAGTCCCTGGGAGCTCTGGGGTACTGGTTGGTTCATATCGTTGTTCCTTCTATGATGATGCAAATCCCTTCAGCTCCTTGGGTTCTTACTCTAGCTCCTCCATTGGGGACTCTGTGCTCATTCCATTGGTTGGCTGAGAGCATCCACCTCTGTATTTGTCAGGCACTAGCAGAGCCTATCAGGAGACACAAATTATTGAGAAAGTAATGAGTTTGCATGGAAATTACATTATTATTAGATATATTCTTTATTTACATTTCAAATGTTGTCCCCTTTCCTGGTTCCTACCACTCCCACTTCCCTGTCCTGGTATCCCCCTACACTGCAGCATCAAGCCTTCCCAGGAACAGGGCCTCCCCTCCCTTTGATGTCCAACAAGGTCAACCTCTGTTGTCTATTTGTCTGGAGCCATGGGTAACACCATGTGTACACTTTGGTTGATGGTTTTGTCCCTGGGAGCTCTGTGGAGTACTGGGTGATTCATAATGGTCCTCCTATGGCACTGCAAACCCCTTCAGCTCCTTGGGTAATTTCTCTATCTCCTCAATTGGGGAATTACTCTTAACAGATTAAATAAAATGAAAAGGGAGACTGCAGATGTGTCATACAGAGCAGTATCTTGATGATGTTTTTCAGACTGTATTGTTCATAAGGAAAGCCTGAGTTTCCTACAGAGACAGCAACTGTGTGAGCATGTTTGTGTGTGTGTGTATTTGTGTGTGTGTTTGTATGTGTGTATGTGTGTGTATCACTGAGCCAACGCACAAATCTGTGAACTTGAGTTCTAAATAAGTACTATCTTTTCTAAAAAAAAAAAAAAAAAAAAAAAAAAAAAAAAAAGAGTCTATGAAGAAGTGTGTTATTTCAGAACTGAAAAGAGGAAGGTAAAAGATAGTTCTAGAACATTTGCTCCTATTGCAAAGTCTGCTAATTAGTTTCTACAAAGGCACAGGGTAGAGACTAGTGATCACATGATCTACAGAATGTCATATTTAGGGTAGATGGTGGAAAGCTCTCAGAGTAGTGAACCATGCTTTACTGAGGAGGGTGGATGCCCTAGAAGTGTCTGGCAGGAGGTGAGATGGAAGGGAGGGGTCTGAAGGCACTGTGCAGTTAGGAGAATGACCTTCAGTGAGGACCCCAATTCAGAAGACAGAGTAGAGAGGGAGAGGCAGCCTGCATTTGGATAAAGAGACATGTTGTGGGAGGATGGAGGAGGCAGCAGCAGGGAGCAGCAGGGAGCAGCTGAATGCTGACCCTTTCTCCTGCCCTTGGAGAGGACAGTGATGAGGAGGGACTCTGCTAGGTGGGGCCCCCTAGACTACAGACTGTGTCAGTCACAAGCTGCTCACAATGGAACAACTCATGAGGATGGTTGTCTTGTGTCTCCCACAGCCCAGGCTCTGGGTTCTCTCAGGAACCTGGAGGAACTGCTCCTTCCCTCTGGGGACTAGACTCACCAAGTGGCCAAACTGATTGTCCAGCAGTGTCTGCAGCTTTCCTCTCTCAGAGTTCTCGCCTTTCACCACATCTTGGATGATGACAGTATGATTGAAATTGGTGAGTTTCCCTCAGAGAAAGAGCTTCCCTTGTGTGGAAGCAGTGGCGTCACTGAAGCTGCCTGCTGCAAGTGTCTAGAGCCTGGAAAGGCCTCCAAAGGCTTCCTCATGTCCCCCATCACCTGCTTCCTCTAGTGACCTTCTGCAGATGTAGATTCATCCTGGTCTGACTGGGAAGGTCAACAGTGTCTTTTTTCTCTCAAATTAGGGTGTGTGCGTGTGTATGTGTGTGTGTGTGTGTGTGTGTGTGTGTGTGTGTGAGAGAGAGAGAGAGAGAGAGAGAGAGAGAGAGAGAGAGAGAGAGAGAGAGAGGTGTAGAAGTATGCAGTCTGTGGTTTTCTTTTCCCAGGGCTGAGATTGAACTCAGGACCTCACTTGTACACTAGAGCAGTGTCTAACCCTGCACCACAGCACAGTAACATCTGTGACCCCTGGTCAGACACACTCTGACTCAACTGTATACTGACACCACAGTGTACTGTGGTGAAATGTAGAGCTGCTTCCACTTCCTGCTCATGTTCCTGCAGCCTCAGTTATCCATGGCAGTCAGCCAGGTTAAGGCACAGAGCTTCCGCAGAGCCCAAACCCAAGTTGTGTCACTTCTCCAGCAGTGCCCTCCATGCCCTCACAGACAACCACTGTGTGCTCTCTCTCTCCCTCTCTCTCTCTTTCCCTTTCTCCCTCTCCCTCTCTCTTTTTCTCTCTCTCCTTCCAACCTCTCTCTCTCCCTCTCTCTCTCTCCCTCTCTTGCCCTTTCTCTCTCCCTTTCTCTCTCCCCTTCTCTCTCTCTCTCTCTCTCTCTCTCTCTCTCTCTCTCTCTCTCTCTCTCTCTCTCTCTCTCTCTCTCTCTCTCTCTCTCTCCCCAACATAGCTGCATTAGCCACTAGACATTTCATGTGAGGGAATCCTGTATGATAGGCCTGGTTTGCCTACTTTTTCCCAAGACTGTGTTTGTGCTTTATATGCTGAGTAGCACATGTGATCATAGATCACTGTGATTGTGCCTTATGTGCAAACTAGCACATGTGACCACAGAGCATTGGCCTCACCTGCTGAGCCACCTCAGTGTGGTAACAGTGTCCATCTTTCCATGGACAACCGACAGCTTATCCTTAGCCATCGTTACAGTTTTACAGTCAGGCAACTGCACTTACACACGCCATAGCATCAGATGTCGAGAATCAAGAAAACCAGGGACAGCAGGCCTTGGGTGGGGAGGGATGAGCTGTTCTCTGGTCCTTCCAGAAGAATATCCATTCAGGGAATGAGGAATACCCCCTGACTATCATAGAAGATCACTATCCAGGACACGGGAGCAACACTTTCTTAGGGTCTCTGTCTTTATATTCAGGCTATAGCATGATTCTGGCTGAAATCCACCCTAACCTTCCCCATAGTAGGGAAAGGTGTTTAGACAGTGATGAAACAAAAGCTCTTCTAGATCTTCACTTTCAATGTCACCATGAGTCTGGCTCCATTTCCTTCAGAGCCCTGCTCTCAGTAAGCAGGGAGTGCCTTCTGAGATATAGGCAGACGGCTCTGTAGTAGCCACTGAGAGGACAAGCTTTTAGGACTGTCACCTTCCCTTCTGCATAAAGAGAGATACTGTTGACACAATTTCTCAATTCACTGTACTGTACCCTATCCATAGCCAGGCTCTGCCTTGACATATGTCCTCCTGTGAGACAGAGAAGTCCACATTGCCCTGACAGCTGAAACTCTCTGTACTTGACTTCCTGGTGTCTTCTTCCCCTTTCTGTTTGACCGGGTGTTTTCCTATCAATCAGGCAGCTGTTTCATGCTTTCAAAGCACAGTCTCTAAACATCATGTTGTGCATGTCCCACTTTCATTGTCAGGGTTTGGGAGTAGTTCCAATAACTTGTGAGCATTATTGATGTCCTTTGGATTCTGTTTTCTTAAGTGTTTTGTTTTCCAGCCAGGGTGGCAACTAGAGGAGGTTTCCAGAAACTTGAGATCTTAGATCTTTCAATGAATCACAAGATTACTGAGGAAGGATACAGAAATTTCTTTCAAGCCCTGGACAACCAGCCTAACCTGCAAGAGTTGAACATCTGCAGGCATGTCCCAGAATGCATTCAAGTTCAAGCCACCACTGTCAAGGCTCTGGGTCAGTGCATGTCCCGTCTGCCCAGCCTCACCAGGCTCAGGATGCTCAGTTGCCTCTTGGATGAAGAGGACAAGAAAGTGATTAATGATGTGAAGGAAAGACACCCTCAGTGCAGACGCTTGACTATCTTGTGGAAATGGATAGTCCCGTTCTCTCCTGTTGTCCTGGAGTGAAGGATGCTCCTGAAGGCTACTGACAATCCTAAATACCTGATTTCCTTAAACTCTACTTCAGCTGGGCATGGTGCTACATACACACCTAACTTTCAACATTTAGGACACTGAGGTGTGAGAATCAAGAAGTTCAGATCAGCCTGGGTTTCATAGCAAGATTCTGTCTCACAACTAAAGACATAACTAACCATCCTATTAAAGAATATCTATTAACTGTAGGGCTAGATGAGTGTTTTTGCCTTCATTTATTTCTATGGACTAAATGAACTGCAGAGGTCAGAAAAGTGTGTTGGGCCCTCCTGGGCCTGGAGTTATAGATAGTTGAGAGTCTCCATTTGGGTGCTGGTCACCAAACCTTTGTCCTCAGTAAAAGCTACAGGTGCTCTTAAACCCTGATCCATCTATCCCAAGGCTGATAATATTTTGAAAATCTGCATGCCCATCACTAAACTTAGGAGCTACCATGAACAGTGCCTTTTCAGTCCTTGTATACTTCTCCTGTCTAAAGACTAGAGCTTCCTTCAAGTTCATACAAGGAACCTTCCAATACCAAGGTCAACAGGAAAGGGCTGTTGAAAGGAACATTGATCCACATAAAGCCAAAACGTCATAGGAGCATTAGGTGGAGGATAGACATGGCCTGTTCATAGATTGAATCAGTCTACTGAGTCTATTGAGTCAACTCATGAGGAAGCACGAGTCAACTTTACCACAGGATGCAGCTGACTCTCTCTAGGAGATGCTCTTCAGTCTTTGTAGAGCTTTTGCATAATCATTAGTTTTGGTGTGATTGTACATCTATTGCCAATGGGAGGAAAATATTGGACTTAGAGAAAACTGCTTTTGTTAATGAGAGCTTTTGAAAATTTTGCATGTGCTGTAATGGCCTTGTGATTTCCTCAGGAATTCATAGTCTTTGGTATATATGATTCTAACTATTAAGGACTTCACATTTGAATAGTAATGGCCACCATAGTCTCATATGTGTGAGATAACTTTTGGTTGAAAGTCAATTTTTCTCCGTATTAAAATGACTACTCAGCTTTTTTCTTGGGACCATTTGCTTGGAAAATTTTTTTCCAGCCCTGTACTCTTGGGTAGTGTCTGTCTTTGACACTGTGGTGCATTTCCTGTATGCTGCAAAATGTTGGGTCCTGTTTTTTCATCCAGTCTTTTAGTATATGTCTTTTTATTGGGTCCATTAATGTTAAGAGATATTAAGGAACAATGATTATTGCTTCCTGTTACTTTTGTTGTTAGAGGTGGAATCATGTTTGTGTGGCTATTTTCTTTTAGGTTTGTAGAAAAATTATTTTCTCGCTTTCTCTAGGGTGTAGTTTCCCTCCTTGTGTTGGCAGTTTCCATCTATTATCCTTTGTAGGGCTGAACTTGTGGAAAGATATTGTGTAAATTTGATTTTGTCATGGAATATCTTGGTTTCTCCATCTTTGTTAATTGAGAGTTTTGCTGGGTATAGTAGTCTGGGCTGGCATTTGTGTTCTCTTAGAGTCTGTATGACATCTGCCCAGGATCTGCTAACTTTTATAGTCTCTGGTGAGAACTCTGGTGTAATTCTGATAGGTGTGTCTTTATGTTACTTGACCTTTTTCCCTTACTGTGTTTAATATTCTTTCTTTGTTTTGTGCATTTAGTGTTTTGACTATTATGTGACAGAATTTCGTTTCTGATCCAGTCTATTTGGAGTTCTGTACGTTTCTTATATGTTTATGGGCATCTCTTTTTTTACGTTAGAGAAGTTTTCTTCTCTAATTTTGTTGAAGATATTTACTTACCCTTTAAGTTGGGAATTTTCACTTTCTTCTATAACTACTATACTTAAGTTTTTGCCTTCTAATTGTGTCCTGGATTTCCTGGATGTTTTGGGTTAGGAGTTTTTGGGGTTTTTTTGTTTGTTTGTTTGGTTGGTTGGTTTGGTTTTTTTGCATTTTGCATTTTGCATTTTCTTTGACTGTTGTGTCAATGTTTTCTATGGTATCTTCTGCACCTGAGATTATCTCTTCTATCTCTTGTATTCCGTTGGTGATGCTTACATCTATGACTCCTGATCTCTTTCTTAGGTTTTCTATCTCCAAGATTGTCTCCCTTTGTGATCTCTTTATTGATTCTATTTCTATTTTTAGAACCTGGATTGTTTTTGTTTAATTCCTTCACTTGTTTGGTTGTGTTTTTCTGTAATTTCTTTAAGGGATTTTTGTGTTTCTTCTTTAAGGACTTCTACCTGTTTACCTGTGTTCTCCTGTATTTCTTTAAGGGAGTTATTAATGTCCTTCTTAAAGTCTTCTATCATCATCATGAGAAGTGATTTCAGAACCAAACCTTGCTTTTCCAGTGTGATGGTGTATCTAGGACTTGCTATGGTGGGAGAATTGGGTTCAGATGATGTCATATTTCCTTGATATCTGTTGCTTATGTTCTTGCCCTTGCCTCTCACCATCTGGATGTCTCTGGTGTTGGTTGGTCTTGCTGTCCATGACTGTGGCTTGTCCCTCCTACAAGCCTCTGTGTCAGTACTCCTGGGAGACAAGTTCTCTCCATCATGAATTTGGGTATAGAGAGCTGTGGTGCAGGGTCAGCTCCAGGGTGCAACCAGAAACCTGAAGGTTCCTGTCCCTGCCTGTTCCTTTGTTACTGTGTCCTGATGACACCGGGCTTGTCTTTCTTGGGCCAGAAATTTGAGCAGAAGTGGTGGTGTTACCTGTGCTCACAAGTGTGCCAGAACTCCTGGGAGAACAGCTCTCTTCTGGCAGGATTTGGGATGGAGCACTGTGGCACAGGATCAGCTCCAGCACAAACAGAAACTGGAAGTCAATCCAGTGGTTTTCATTTCACAGCACCCCTCCCCATCATCCTTCTCTTACATCCTTTTTACCTCTTCTTCCACAACATTCCCGAGCCTTGGTTGTACAAGAGGAGACACCAAGAAAGACATGCCATTTAGGGCTCAGCACTCGATCTCTTACTATAATCACTAATCTTGTTTGTTAATTTTATTACATCTGGAATCATATAAAAACCAAGCAATTGGGCACAAAGTGTGTGTGTGATGGATTTTCTTGATTGGATTATTTACAGTGGGAAGAGCCACCCTAAATCATGGCCACACCTTCAAGTGTCAACCTACATAAAAGATAGGAAAGAAGGATGCTTTTGCTTTTTTCCTGCTTCCCCCCTCTTTCACTATCCTGTTGCCTAGGCATTCCTTCACTAGTATTAGAACTTACTTCTTTGGGATTCCAGAGTAGAGTGATGACCAGCTGAGACATCCACCCTTGTAGACTGAACCAGATTCTTGGTCTTTATGATAAGGAACAGTCATTGTTGAACTAGATGAACTGGTCACAGCCTGTAAGCCACTGAACTGTGTGTGCATGTTTGTGTGTGTGTGTGTGTGTGTGTGTGTGTGTGTGTGTGTGTTCTGTTAGTTCTGTTACTTTAGAGACCCCCAACTAAAACACTCAGCACTTTGATGAGTTACACATCTCAACATCAACTGCTATTGGCTGCAAAAAGAAGTTTCTCTAACTAAGGTTGGAGCAGCCAAGGTCCACAAGTATAAACAGAAATATTTAGATGACCTTGAACAACATAGGCATCCAGCAAAAGAGCAATAGTTGTGTGTAGAGGGTGGCTCTGATTCTTTAATCAGGAATCTGTGTTTACTGAGGCTGAAGGTCTTTGCCCCTAATTGGATTTTGGCCTATCAATAAAGATGCCAGTAGCCAATGGCTTCAGCACAGGGTGGGACGGTGAGAGTTGTGAAGGCAGGATGCAGAAAGAATCAGGAAGACTAGGGAAGAGGAGAAGGGACACAGAAGTGGAGGAGCTAAGGCCAACCAGCAATGTGATTTTTTAAGTGGCCTCTAGCCACTTCCCTGACTGGGCCTAGGGTAGCAGAGGAAGAATTAGGGGTCTACAGTTATTGCATTATCCAAGGCATTTCAAGATTTTCTGATTAACTGGTTGTGTGGGGTGTGTGTGTGTGTGTGTGTGTGTGTGTGTGTGTGTGTTCTATTTGTGTCTACTCTAGGGTTAATGACCTACCTCCCCCGACATGAACTTTGGATGAGGATTACAAGACTAGGCAGGAAATTCCCTTCAGTAAACTGCCCTCAGATGTACTGAGAATGAGGTTTACTACGTCATAGCAGACATGCCACTATTGCACAAGTAAAAATCCTTGGCCTAGTGCAATAGTGATATAGCATACAGAAACCAGTACTGAGTAAGATCACTGATGTCCTCCCAACTTCCTAAATCCTGTGTAGCATCTTCTGGCACTGAAAAAGCTAGGAAGTTTCCTAGTCAGTTTGAGAGTGATTTCTTTATGCTCTACAACAAAAACTCTGTAGCTGTTATTTCCTTTTCCCAGTAAGTTCTCTTTTATGTTATAGTCAAAGTTCTCTAAAGGAATAGAACTGATAGACTATATAGATATAGGTCTAGATATAAAGATAGATAGATAGGTAGAGAGAGAGAGAAGGAGAGAGAGAGGTAGGTATGGGTATATATCCAAATACATGGGATTTATGAGACTGGCTTACAGGATATAGTCTAGATAGTCTAGCAGTGGCTATATGAGACATATTGTCCAATGATGTGTGAGACAGCCATTGCTAGAATGGCCAATAATTGCTAGCTGTTTAGTCTATAAGATAAGATGTCTCGCCAGTCCCCATTTGGCACCGGAGTCCTAGTTCCTGAAGAGCTGCTGGTCTTCAGTCTATGTGTTATTTATGCAGAAGTTGGTTCTAATACTGATGAAGGAATGCCACAGCGAAAAAGGATAGATGAACTTGCACAGTGAGCGTGAGGACGCACGCAAAAAGCAATGTTGTTCCTCTGTGTTTTATTATCTGGGCTGTCACCAGAGCGTATTCTCCACTGTTAGGATGAGTCTTCCTCCTCCAAGTAACCTGAACAACAAAACTCCTCACAGAAATGCCCAGAGCCATTTTCTTTGATTCGAGGTGTAGTGAGGTTGGCAACCAAGATTAGCCATCCCACAATGGTTTGAGAGTTCTGTAAAGGATCAAAGGATCATGTGTTGAAATGGAATACCCATTGTAAGTTTCTAGGAGTGGAAACTATTGTTTTCGAGGTGGGATCTATGTAAGCTGATTAGAATAAATCATTGAGGTGGTCCCATTGGATCCTGGTGAGTACCTAAGATAGATAAAAAACAGTCTATGTTCACACATACATGGTAAGTAAAATAATTTTAGAAAATTAAAAAAAAAGATAGCAGGAAGGAGAAGGGAGAGGGAGATGTTCAGATACAAATGTTAATGGAGAACTCTGTGTCTGGACTTATGCTGTGGTCTGAATGTGAAACGTTCACACAGGCAGCTCATGGTTTGAGAATTTAGTGTCCAGCTGGTAGCACTACTAGGTAAGAGTTTGGAACCTTTAAGAGATGGAGCATGCAGAGGACTGTTGGGGAGCTGGCAGAAGGATTGGAGGAGCAGAGGGAGATTGCAACCCCACAGGAAGAACAACATCAGCTAGCCAGACCACCCAGTGCTCCCGGGGACTACACCACCAACCAAGGAGTGTACAGGGAGGGATCTATGGCTCCAGATACATATGTAGCAGAGGATGGCCTTGCCTGACATCAATGGGAGGGGAGGCTTTTGGTCCTGTGAAGGTTTGATGCCCCAGTGTAGGGGGATGCTGGAGTGGTGGGGCAGGAGAGGGAGGGTGGGTGGGGGAGCACCCTCATAGAGGCAAAGGGGAGGGAGGAGAGAGCAGATGTGCGGTGGGGGGGGTTGTGGAGAGACAACCTGGAAGTGGGATATCATTTGAGATGTAAATGAATGGAATGATTAATAATTAAAAAAAGAGGTCGAGCATGGTGGAGGAAGTGGGTCACTGGAGACTTTATAGCCTGGTGCCACTTCCTGCTTGCTTTCTTGGCTTTCTTTGCTGCTGCTGCTGCTGCTGCTCTGTGAACAGCTGGTTTCCTGCTCCTGCCAAGCCTTCTCTGCCACGATGAAATACAGATCTTCAAACTGTAAGCTAGAATAAACCTTCTTTTCTGTGAACTGCATTTGTCTGGGTTATTTTATTCCAGCAACAGACAAAGTAACTACAGGCTGTGCTAGGGGAAATGAAAGTAACCAAGCAGAGCCTTAGGCTGCCAAGCGAGGGCCAGCTCCTTCTGTACTGGGAAGGAGCAGGAAGTAGAGTTGGGTGAGTGTGTCTATAGATAAGAGCATGACGTTCATCTAATAATTATTAATGAGACAATGAAACTGTGTGTGTGTGTGTGTGTGTGTGTGTGTGTGTGTGTGAGAGAGAGAGAGAGAGAGAGAGAGGGGGGCAGACAGACAGACAGACAGACAGAGATAGAGAGAGATCAGGAGACAACTGTAAAAAGTTTTGAGGATTGATAGACTCTAATCCCCAAAGACTTGAGGATTGATAGAAGTCCAGGTAACCATTGTTGGACATTTTAAATGCTAGTGACAAGGAGTTATTATTTATCTTGTTACGGATAGTCAGATGTGGTATCTATTTCCATAAGGAAACTCCTCCTGGTCATTATCTGATGAAAGAGTAGGCCTTATCTTAAAAGATTCAGCTTGACCAGGTATGGTGGCACATGCTCATAGTCCAACCACTCAAAAGGCTGAGGCAGGATGATGTCAACTTTGAGGCTGACGTACACAATCAAATGAAAACCTTCAGTTTGCAGCAGCTTTTGTAAATATATTGGTAGCTAGGCGAATTCCAAATTGAATGAGGTCAATAAAGCATCATGTGAAAGATTTAACTGTACCCAAAAGCAGATTTGATATTCCTTTGACAGTGCTAGAATGTGTGGGTTAGCCATATGCTTATACAACGGTGTTCTTTGTTTTGTCATATTTTAAAATTTTTTGGTAATATTATATCTTAGTACTGTGTTTATATTATTTCTACCCACCTCTCTCCCATCCCATCAAACTGCCTCTCAAATTCCAGACCCCTTCTTTAATTATTACACACACACACACACACACACACACACACACACACTTACTGAGTACATCTTGTGTTGCTCATATGGATATGTGTTCAGGGCTGAGCACTTGGGATTGTATAACACATTAGGGGCTTGTCTCTGATGAAGAGTAAATCTCCTCTCAGTAGCCTAAACTTCTTACAGAGGTGAGGCTTTGTAGCATTTTCCCTGTCATGACAAAACAGAAATCAAAAAAATTAGAACATCATAAGGGAATGCTTTGAAAACTTATAGCACATTAACTTGGAAAACCTAAAAGAAACGGAAAGATTTCTAGATTCAAACCATCAAAGTTAAGTCAGGAAGTGATCAATAACCTAAACAGACCCATAATAAATACCACATGTCACTGGCATGTCAAACGGGTATCCTTCTTCAGGTCTTGTTTAGCCAACCATATTGTCGAGATGCCATGGGTGCAGCTTCCCTGTTGTGTATGGATGATATTGACTGTGAGTTTGTCATACACAGCCTTTATTATGTTGAGGTGTGTTCCCTCCAGTCTTACTCTCTAGGGCTTTCATCATGAATGCGTGTTGAAATGGTCATCTCTCGTGATGGATGGCCATGCCATGTTTGTCAGTGATTTATTACATTTGTTGACTTACAAGTATGGACGGAGCCATCCCTGCATCTCTGGGGTAAAAGCCAACATGATTGTAGCAGAGGAAAACTTTGTTTTACATGTGCTTTTATTTGGTGTGTGAATATTTTATTGAGAATGCTTGCATCTGTGCTCATGAGCTATGTTGCTGTGTCTTCACCTCATTTTGGTGTTGAAGAAATACCAATAGAAGAGGATTGAATGTGTCTGTATGCTTTGAATAATTTGAAAGTCATGGTTGTAGTTCTTTGAACGTATGGTAGAATTCTTCTGTGAATCTATCTGGAACTGGGCTCTGTTTATACAGAAGGATTTTTATTACTCTTTGACCTCTTTATTTATTATGGGTCTGTTTAGGTTATTGATCACTTCCTGACTTAACTTTGATGGTTTGAATCTAGAAATCTTTCTGTTTCTTTTAGGTTTTCCAAGTTAATGTGCTATAAGTTTTCAAAGCATTCCCTTATGATGTTCTAATTTTTTTGATTTCTGTTTTGATATTTCTGTTCATCTCTTATTTTATTAATTTGTGTCTCTTCTCCTGTTCTTTTGGTTAATTGAGCCAAAGAACTGTCAATCTTGTTCATCTTCTCAAAAAAAATAGGTCTTAGATTTAGTGATTCTTTGTTTCCATTTTGGTAACTTGTACTCTGGTTTTTATTATTTCTTGCTGTCTATGGTTTGGGTCTGGTTTGCTCTTGGTTTTCCAATTTTTTATTTGTATTAATGGCATTAAGCCATTTATTGGTCCTCTTTATGATTTCTTAATGGAGGCCATTAGAGCTATACATTTCTCTTTTAAACTTCTCTTACTATGTCCCAGAGATTTTATTGTGTTGTGTTTTCATTTTCATTTAATTACAGTGTTTTCTTTCTTTCTTGATATCTTTCTTGACCTATTTATCACTCAGCAATGTGTTACTAAGTCCCTGTGAGTTTCTGTAATCCCCAGAGATTCATTTGTTGTTGATTTTAAGCTTTATTGCATATGGTCACTTAGGATGGTTTTTGTTGTTGTTCTTGTTGTTCAAAAGACCTGTCTCCTGGAGAAAGTGAGGCATCAAAATAATCTACTATCACTGAGTTTGAGTTAGTCTGTTTCGAGACCTAGTAGTATACTTTTTAATAAATTGGAAGTGGTAGAATTTGGTGCATATGTGTAATGTCTTTTGGTTAATTGCTCATTAAAATGAAGTGTCTTCCTTTATCTCTTCTACTTTGTCAGGTTTTAGGACAGCAACACCTGCTTGGTTTCTGGTCCCTTTTGCTTGAGATACTTTTGTCCATTTCCCTTTAAGGCAGTGTCTGTCCTTGAAGGTAAGCTGAGTTTCTTGTAGACAACAGAAAGATAAATTTTGTTTCTTAATGCTTCCATCTAATCTGAGTCTTTTGTTTGGGGAGTTGTCATAATTTGATTTCTGTTCCTGTGACAACAACTATGTCCAAAAATGACTTGGGGAGGAAAGGGTAAATTTGGCTTGCAGGGTCTAATGGCAGGCCATCATGAAAGGAAGCCAATCAGAAACTCAAACAGGACAGAACACTGGAGGCAGCAGAGGCAGGCAGCAGAGACCACTGAGGAGTGCTGGTTACTGGCTTACTCCATAGCTTACTCAGCCTGCCTCCTAATACATCCCAGGATCATCTGCCCAGGATGGTACTTCCCATAGTAGAATGGGCTGTCCAAGTCCCTCATCAAAAAAATGCACCCCACAGAGGACCAGGAAGTCTGCTGTGATATTGTGCTTCCTAGAAAAGGTAGGGAAGCCTGGCAGTGGTGGCTCACACCTTCAACCCCAGCACTTCGGAGGCAGAGGCAGGTGGATTTCTGAGTTCAAGGCCAGCCTGGTCTACAGAGTGAGTTCCAGGACAGCCAGGGCTACACAGAGAAACCCTGTCTCAAAAAAACAAACAAGCCCTACCCCCCAAAAAAGAAAGAAATGGCAGGGAAACTATCCCCATTTCTACAACAATAATGGTTATAAAATACCAAGTGCTCAGCCCTGAAATTGTGTATATAAAAGCAACATGTGTGTGTGTGTATGTGTGTGTATAAAACTGAACAAAGCAAGTTGCATTTATATATTTGTGTGCATGTAAAATGGTAGTAAAGAAAAAGCAGCAACCAATTTGAGAAGGATTAAAGGTGGGGCAGAAAGGAAGTGGGGGAATGATGTAATTATATTTTAACTCAACTTAAAAAAAAGAAAGAAAATTCCCCACAGATTGTCTATAGGCCAATCTGATGAAAGCATATTTTTTAATTTAATTTTTATTTTAAGTGTTAATTAATTAATTAAAATTTCATCTCCCTTTTCTTGTTCTAATTATCCATTTACTCCTCTTGGTTCCCTCTTGAAATCATAATCTCTATATCTAAATTATTGTTGTTGCATAATTGTGTGTGTGTGTGTGTGTGTGCACATGTGTGTGCCTAAATATAAAAACAGCCTTTCTAGTCCATTTGGTGGTACTTGTTTGGCATTACTTGTTTGCATATAATCTGAGGAACCACACTTGGTATTAGATAACCAATCAGGGGGCTGATGTCTGGGAAAACTGCTTTCTGCTCTCAGAATTCCTAGTTTTTGGCCTAGGCCAGGGCTCTGGGAGATCTCTTCCATGTCAGCACGTCTATGGGTGTTGTCATTGTTTGTGCCTTGTTTAGGCTGCCATTTTGTTGAGGGTCATGGATGAAGGTCCCCTGTCATTAAAGAGCCATAGTCCCACAGCAGACTTCCTGTTTCTTTGTCTCTTAAAGTCTCCTGGCCCCTCTCCTGAGATGTTCTCTGTGTCTTAGGGGCAGGGCTCATGTTGTAGATGTATCGGTTGTGCCTGGGCACCCAAGACCATGTGTTCTCTGCATTTTGACTGGCTGTCATTCTCTGTAATGGTCTCTGATGAAGGCATTTTCTCAGTTGAGGCTCATTCTTCCCATGTGACTCTAGTTTGTGTTAAGGTGACAAAAATACTAACCAGTCAAGGACTTCAGGCCATTAATGTGAAGTTATTATTGAAAGGGTGTGTTGAGTGCTGCCATTTCATTGTTGTATGTTTGTGGTCTTAGTCCTATTTTGTCTTTCAGTAATTAGAACTTTGTTTATGTTCTTTAGTCTCTTGGCTATGCTTATTTTCAGTCCAAAGTATTGCTCCTCTGTATTGCTGACTTACGGAAAAGAATTCTTTAACCCTGTTTAAATCTTGAAAAGTTATTCTTTGTCCTTCAACTATGACAGATAGTTATGCTAGGCACAGTGATTTAAATTGGCATCTTAGTTGGGGTTTCTTTTGCTTGCTTGTTTGTTTTCCTTTTTATTTTCTATATTCTTTGTTTACATTCCAAATGCTTTCCCCCTTCCCGGTTCCCCCCTCCCCATATGTCCCATAAGCCCTCTTCCCTCCACCCATTCCCCAATCACCCCCTCCCATTTCTCTGTCCTGGTACTCCCCTACAATGCTGGATCAAGCCTTTCCAGGACCAGAGCCCTCTCCTTCCTTCTTCTTGGGAATCATTTGATAAGCTAATTCTGTCTTGAGTATTCAGAGCTCCTGGGTTAATTAATATCCACTTATCAGTGATTGCATTCCATGTGTATTCTTTTGTGATTAGATTACCTCACCTAGGATGATATTTTCCAGTTCCAACCATTTGCCTAAAAATTTCATGAATTCATTGTTTTTAATTGCTGAGTAGTAGTATTCCATTGTGTAAATATACCACATTTTCTGTATCCATTCCTCCATTGAGGGACATCTGGGTTCTTTCCAGCTTCTGGCTATTATAAATAAGGCTGCTATGAACATAGTGGAGTATGTATCCTTATTGAATGCCAGGGAATCCTCTGGGTATATGCCCAGGAGTGGTATTAGCAGTGTCATGCCCAGCTTTTGGAGGAACCACCAGATTGATTTTCAGAGTGGCTGCACCATCTTACAATCCCACCAGCAGTAGAGTAGTGCTCCTCTTTCTCCACATCCTCACCAACACCTGCTGTCTCCTGAGTTTTTAATCTTAGCCATTCTGATGGGTGTGAGGTGAAATCTCAGGGTTGTTTTGATTTGCATTTCCCTAATGACTAATGATGTTGAACATTTTTCAAGGTGCTTCTCAGCCATTAGAAGTTCTTCTTGTGAAAATTCTTTGTTTAGCTCTGTATCCCATTTTTAATAGGGTTATTTGGTTCCCTGGGGTCTAACTTCTTTAGTTCTTTGTATATATTGGATATTAGCCCTCTGTCAGATGTAGGACTGTTGAAGATCTTTTCGCAATTTCTTGGTTGTTGTTTAGTCCTTTTGACAGTGTCCTTTGCCTTACAGAAACTTTGTAATTTTATGAGGTCCCATTTGTCAATTCTTGATCTTAGAGCATAAGCTATTGGTGTTCTGTTCAGGAAATTTCCCCTGTGCCCATGTCCTCCAGGGTCTTCCCAGTTTCTTTTCTATTAGTTTCAGTGTGTCTGGTTTTATGTGGAGCTCCTTGATCCACTTGGAGTTGAGCTTAGTACAAGGAGATAAGGATGGATCAATTCGCCTTCTTCTGCATGCTGACCTCCAGTTGAGCCAGCACCATTTGTTGAAAAGGCTATCTTTTTTCCACTGGATGTTTTCCGCTCCTTTGTCGAAGATCAAGTGACCAGAGGTGTGTGGGTTCATTTCTGGGTCTTCAATCCTATTCCATTGATCCACTTGCCTGTCACTGTACCAATACCAATCAGTTTTTAACACTATTGCTCTGTAGTATTGCTTGAGGTCTGGGATACTGATTCCCCCAGAAGTTCTTTTACTATTGAGAATAGTTTTAGTTATCCTGGGTTTTTGTTATAGCAGATGTTTCTATGGTTGCAGTGATACACTGTGACCAAAAGCCAAGCTGGGAAGGAAAGGCTTTATTCAGCTTATACTTCCATATCATAGTCCATCATTGGATGAAGTCAGGGCAAGAACTCAAACAAGGCAGGAACCTGGAGGCAGGAGCTGATGCAGAGGCCATGGAGGATGCTGCTTATTGGCTTGCTTCTCCATGGCTTGCTCAGCCTGCTTTCTTACAGAGCCTAGATCTCCAGCCCAGGGATGGCACCACCCACAATAAATTTATGATTTCCATAAATCATAAATTTAAAAAATGCCCCACAGTCTGATTTTATGCAGCAGTCTCTCAATTGAGGTTCTCTCCTATCAGATGATTATGTTAAATTGATATAGCACTAGCTAGCATGACTACTGACCTTGGATTCTTCCCTTTCTTCTGTACTTGTAATTAGAAAATGTTAGTCTTTTCATGATATCCCAAAGTTCCTGCAAACTCCTTTCATGTGCTTTTAAAGAGTTTACATATTTTTTCCTTGAATGGTCCAGTTCTTTTATTTTATCTACTATTCTAATATCTACTATTAGAATAGTCCTGATATTCTACTTCTATTTGATTTTCTATTGTTAAGTCTTCAATTTTTTATTAGATATATTCTTTATTTACATTTCAAATGTACCCTTTCCTGGTTTCCCCCCTCCAAAAAAACCCTAATGCACCCCCCCCCTCTCCCTGCTCAACAATTCACCCATTCCTGCTTCCCTGTCCTGGAATTTCCCTATACTGGGGCATCCAGCCTTCTCAGGACTAAGGCCCTCTCCTCCCTTTGATGTCCAACAAGGCCATCCTCTGCTGAATATGCATCTGGAGCCATGGGTCCCTCCATGTATACTCTTTGGTTAGTGTTTTAGCCCCTGGGAGCTCTGGAGGTACATATTGTTTTTCCTACTAGACCCCTTAAAGTCTTTGATTTAACTTAGCTGAGAAGCACCATTTCATTGTACAGATGATTCAAAATATTTGAAACTCAAGAGAAAGTGCCAGTTAACCATATAACCACTAGAAGGGGCTGGTTAACTGAAAGAAAACAAGATCTAACATAAATGACAAAATTCCTAGCATTTACTTGGGTTGCTCTTAAAAAAAATCCCAACTTACAAAGTTAATTTACTAAATACCAGATAAAGAAAGTGACAAGTATTGGCTAAGTTCCTTGAGAAAGGACATATTTTGAGAAGTCTGTAAATTCTTGTTTTCAAGGTTACTGGGCTTGGGTGGGGTGGATGTTAGTGAGAAGGAGATTTAAGTGTGGCTTTGAATGATAGCATGCTCTTTGAGAACTTCAAGTAGCCATTGTCCAATGGGTCCTGATGGAGCCACATAACCTGTTTCAAGGAAGTGTCAGCTACTTGAGCCTCACAATTCATGCCTGTGACCCCAGATGACCCCTGTGACTGGGATGCTGGGCTAGGAATCCATGGACACTCCTTCTTCCCTTGGGAAATCAGGTTATTCCTGTAAGAGAGACACAAAGTTCTGATATGTGAAATCTCATTGCAGGAAACCATCTGAGGAAGAAGCAGGAGCCTGACTGAATTAAAGGTAAAAGGACCTCAGGTGACCATTAGCCAGTGCCAGTGCCTGACAGACACCAAAATCCTTAAGAGATGCATGTGGTTGACTCGGCAATTCTTATTTCAGAAATTTACTCTGAGGAAACAAGAAAAGTGTGGGGAAAATGTATTGATATTACTTTAAGAACATTGAACACTAAATTTATTTTCATTTATGAAGAAAAAGGGGGCAATGGCTTAAATGTTGTACATTAGGGGAGTAATTAAGAGATCAAGAAGTATTAACAAGGGCTGGAGAGATGGCTAAGTGGTTAAGGGCACTCACTGGCTGCTCTTCCACAGGTCAAGAGTTCAATTCCCAGCAATCACATGGTGGCTCACAACCATATGTAATGGGATCTGATGCTTTCTTCTGGCATGCAGGTGTATGTGCAGATAGAGTACTCATAGACATAAAAATAAATAAAATCTTTTTTGAAGGACTTAGCGAACTTGAAAACTGGAAGAAGCAGAGAGTAAGATGTTTGGATCAGTGTGTAAAAGTCTTAGGAGCCTGATGAATTGAGTCGATCCCTGTATCCCACTGCAGAGGGAGGTTGGAAAGAAATGAAGCAACCTCCAAAAGGCCTCAAATGAGCTCTGTGGTCTGCGTGCATCTGCACTCACAGCACACACACACATATGCACTCGCACTTCACATACACTCACCCACACTCACATTCACAATCATACACATTCACACACACACATACACACCCACATACACACACACATACACACACATATACACCCACACACACCCACATATATACACACACATACACACACACACACACACACACACACACACACATCCGTACATGACATGTTGCCAGAGAAAGTGGAATTCTTTTTTAAAGGTTTTTTAGTTTATAACAAAAACAAAATTAAAAGGACTCAGAAGGAATCTTGGGGACCGTTTTATTAGAGTTTGAGGGGGAAACCACAGGGCAGACCTGTTGTAAATCTTGGCAGCTGCCAGGAAGAAAGGGGTGGGGAAGACAGGGCGTGCCTTTGAGAGTGGATCCAAGAAACAGGCAGGTTCAACAGTGAAGGTCAGTGAGCATCTGCGTGGAGAGAGGGCAGGGAGTCTGCAGAGAAACAGGAAGACTGGGGTGTCAGGAAAAGCATGCTTAGATTTGAACTGGTGTGAGAGAAAGAGACAGAAAGCTGAGCACAAGTTACTCTTTTAACTCAGAATTCAGAACAGCAGGCAGGGTTAGCACCTTCCTGGTGGAAGCCACTGTGGGTGGTGGCAAGGTTGTGGGGTGGGGGGGTTCTGAGAAGTATATGTTCTCCCCAAGGGGATAAGTATTCCTCCCATCTTTTCAGCTTGTCTTCAGGTAAATTGGGTGTGGACTCCTGGCCAGGTGAATCATTGGCCTAGCCAACTTAACTCCTAATGGAGAAGACAAGGATAAACGACTTTACTAGTCTCTATTAGCTACCTAGAATTGACATATCCGCAAGGGTTAGGACCCTGGAATCATTTAGTAGTTGGTGTCAGATAAGTCTGGCTATTTCTGGCTTAAGTATTTCCTTGAAACTACTGGTTTGCTGTCACCTGCCTTCGAAGTGCCCCCGAGCAGCTTGTAACCTCTGTTCTTACCTAAAATACAATGGAAAACCAGGCATGGTGATGGAGGCCTGTTAGCTTAGCACTCCAGATGGAGAAAGAATAAGATACACATATGATGCTAACCTGGTCTCTATATTATATTCTAGGTTAGTCAGGGATATACAGTGAGCCATTGTCTCAAAAAACATAAACAAAACTAGCTGGGTGATAGTGGCAAAGTATGACTTTAATCTGAGCAACACTGAAGCAGAGGCAGAGGCTGAGGCTGAGGCTGAGGCTGGGGCTGAGGCTGAGGCTGAGGCTGAGGCTGAGGCTGGGGCTGGGGCTGGGGCTGAGGCTGAGGCTGAGGCAGCTGAATCTTTGTGACTTTGAGACCAACCTAGTCTACAGAGTGAGTTCCAGGACAGCCAAGGCTACACAGTGAAATTCCGTCTCAGAAAATCAAAAACAACAACAAAATAAAAGTAAACAAAACCAAAACGCTGGGAGTGTTGCTCAGTGGTGGGCACCTGCTTAGTGTACACTAGGCCTTGGGCTCATTCCTACCGGCACGCATAGCTAAAACTCAGTACATCCCAGATATTTGTCAGTTTTACAATGTAGCTTGTAGCCAAGTAAAAAGTATTTTATCTATTTTACAGCAGCAGTCTCAACAATTATGAGTCAGAACAGGGAATTGGGTGAAGAAAGAGGTTCCAGAGATTAACACAGTGGGTGGAAGACTGGAAGCCCTTCCCACCTGGGCCTCACTCAACCAAGGGAGCATGCACAAGAAGAGCTAGCTTTGTAAGATCATTGGGAGGCACACACTGTGCAAATATCACAGAAAATGGCAAGCAGAGCCACTTCCTTCCTCTCTTAGAGCCAGGTCATAGTCCAGACACGGTGCGATCCTGAGCTCATCACTATCTCCCCTTTAATAGATGTCTCCACCCTGTAACTATCCACATGCTCTGAGCATCCCATTGTAAGAAGTAGTAAGAACCTGTAGACCTCAGTAGCTACTTCCCAGACTCAAAGTATGGGCCTGAAACAGGGGCATCTGAAGGTCAAAGGCAGCACTAAGCCTGGAAAGTGAACACAATGAAAACAATGGTTTTAGGGGGTTTTGCAGTTGAATGGGTCTGCTCTTGCAAAGGAATCCATTTTGATTCATGGCCCCGAGGCCAGGCTATTCACAACCACCAGTAACTGCAGCTCCTGGGGACCTAACACCTTTTCCGGACTATATGCTTCCATACACATAGTTTAAAATAAAATCTTCAGGGGCTGGAAAGATGGCTCAGCATTTACAAGCTACTCTTCCCAAAAGTCCTTAATTCAATTATCAGCAATGACATGGTGACTCATAACTGTAATGGAACCTGATACCCTCTCCTGGAAGGTCTAAGACAGCAACAGGATACTCATATACATACAATTAAAAGAATAAATGAATAAAAATAAAATAAAATCTTCCAGAATAACTTTAACTGAATGATATTATCAAATTGTCACTGTTGGGATATATAATTGTGTGTATGTTTTTCTTTAACACACATAGCAAACATCTCCCACATTCTACATGGTCTCCATAGCTCACACTTGGAGTTGGCATGGTCATCCACGCCTATAAACACCCCAGCATCAGAGAGGCTGAGATGCTGGCTTATATTGCTCCAGGTTCTCTGCCGCCTGTATCAGAGTTGGAGTTGGAAATAGAGACTCATATAAAATTTGTACAAGATAACCTTAACTGGGAGGAAACAATGGCACATAATCACCTTCAAGACTGATATTCAACAACCTAACCAAGAGTTAAGGCCTAATGGGCCTAATTATTATTTAGGGGTTTCTTTTCTGGGGCTCAGGAGAAGGAAAGGTTAGTTACCAAGTAAGGGCCCTCTGTTTCAATGGACAAGTTTGAACTTTGTAAGTCCTTGCATGTCACTTCCCAGAGTGTGTGTGTGTGATTTTAATCATATATGTGCCTAAGGAGATGGAAAACAGGGCATTTCAAAACCAGTGTAGGCCTGATGAGCCTTTCCAATCCTTCTATCCCAATACATTGGGAATACACTTGAGTGGGGACTGTCTAAATTTAATTGTTGCTAGGCCCAAGGAGACCTATAGTATTGTTCAGAGATGAGACTACATATAGCTCGATGCACACTGGGTTCTAAAGGATGGGAATGTAAGGTGAAGAAGGACTTCAGATACCAAGCACATTGTTACAAAACCAAATAGGGTTCCAGACTACACAATCTACTCTGTTTATCAGCTTCAGCTTTAAATTATGGGCTAGAATGGGCTCCATGCAAGACTCCAAGAAAAATAAGCATGCCCTCAAGCTAAAGGACACTTGGCAAGGTTTCATGGAGTCTGGTCCCTCTGTCTGATTCATTGCCAGTCCTTGATGCCTAGCTCACACACTGCTTGACACACTGGTAGGTGCTTAGCATATACTTGCTGACTAAGTAGGTAAATATTGATGTTTCATAACAAAGTAACTTCTTTCTGTCTTTCACAAATGGATGTCAGAGGTCAACATACAAGAGTTGCTCATCTCCTCCCTACCCTGTAAGACCGGGCAGCAGACTGACGTCATCAGGCTTGGGCGAGCCTCTGTACTCACTGAGTCATCCTTCTGGCCCTGAGACACAATTCTTTATGTATAATAATAAAAACACTACAGACACCAACCATCCACTTTCCTTTCTCATTTAGGAAATGGCAGCCCAGGGTGAAGCCTTTGAGGAGAAAATTTGCGAGTTTGACGATGACTTGGTCTCTGAGTTCTCTGCTCTTCTCAGAGTAGATGTGCTTCAGATCTTAAAGAGACAACAAGAAGAAGACCATAAAACACGGATGAAAATGAAGAAAGGTTTTAACTCACAGATGCGCAGTGAAGCCAAACGACTAAAGACTTTTGTGACCTATGACACATTCAGAACATGGACGCCACAGGAGATGGCAGCTGCTGGGTTTTACCACACAGGTGTGAAACATGGGGTCCAGTGCTTCTGCTGTAGCTTAATCCTCTTTTCCACCAGACTCAGGAAACTCCCCATAGAGAGCCACAGGAAATTACGACCAGAATGTGAGTTCCTTCTGGGCAAAGATGTTGGCAACATTGGCAAGTATGACATCCGGGTGAAGAGTCCAGAGAAGACGCTGAGAGGTGACAAAGCAAGGTACCATGAGGAGGAGGCCAGACTGGGGTCCTTTGAGGACTGGCCATTTTATGCCCATGGAACATCACCACGTGTACTCTCAGCAGCTGGCTTTGTCTTTACAGGTAAATGGATTCCATTTTGTGAGGTTTTCTGTAAAATATAAAGTTTAGTTTTTTTCTTTAAAAAAAATTATGTATTTGCGTGTGTCTGGAGGGGGTTACACTAAGAGTGCGGGTGTCCATGGAGTCTAGAAAACAGATCTCCTGGAACAGTGGTGACAAGGGGTTGTCAACTGCCTGAGGTGGGTGCTGGGAACCAAATTCTAGTCCACTGCAAGAGTCTTTTTAACAACTGAGGCATCTTTCCAGCCTCTTTATTTCTTCTTCTTCTTCTTCTTCTTCTTCTTCTTCTTCTTCTTCTTCTTCTTCTTCTTCTTCTTCTTCTTCTTCTTCTTCTTCTTCTTCTTCTGCTTCTGCTTCTGCTTCTGCTTCTCCTTCTCCTTCTCCTTCTCCTTCTCCTTCTCCTTCTCCTTCTCCTTCTCCTTCTCCTTCTGCCTCTGCCTCTGCCTCTGCCTCTGTCGCTTCTGCTTCTGCTTCTTCTTCTGCTTCTTCTGCTTCTTCTTCTGCTTCTTCTTCTGCTTCTTCTTCTGCTTCTTCTTCTGCTTCTTCTTCTTCATTGTCATCGTCGTCTTCTTCTTCTTCTTCTACTACTACTATTACTATTACTTCCTCATCATCATCCTCTTCTTCCTCTTCTTCCTCTACTACTTCTTCCTCCACCTCCTCATCCTCTTCTTCATCCTCTTCCTCTTCTTTTTCTATTTTTTCTTCCCCATCCTCCTCTCCTTCCTCCTTTTCTTCTTCCTCCTTCTTCCCCTTCTTCCTCTTCCTCGTCCACTTCTTTTGCCTCTTCTGTTACTACTACTGATTATTAATCATTCCTTATTTGTGAACTGTGTTATATTAGATATGATATCTTGTTCATTAAACATCAACTTTAATCATTTTATTTCCAACTTTAATTTACTTTTAGTTTAGCATTATTAGTTTACTAAATATGTATAAGATAAAAGGTTTTCTATAAATGTGTAACTTAGAAGATATTAACTGCAAAGTGTAGCTCATTACTGGAGGACTAACTTAGCACGTGAAAGGCCATTGGTTTAGTCCCAGTACTAGAAAACACAAATAAACAGATTCCTGCAAGCACCAGCTCTGGTAATAAGATCCTGAACATGGACCACGAGATAGCTCGATTCTACTGACTTCTAGTTTCAAGAACGTTGCTCCTCATATATTTCCTTGATTCATTTAATTTCTGTAGTTTTGAAAGGATCTTGTTTTTTACTTGTTTAGCCCCATGAGGCAAGCTGCCTTCCAGAACACTACACTTTGAAATTCCTCAGCCACAGGCAGGTGGTAGAGCAGATGTGAATGACAATTGCAGCAACATCTGCAGTGTGCTGGGTACCAATGTATGCTATGCATGGGCTAAGCACTAATTCTAATTCAACCAAGTTTGCTGTCCCCCCACATTTCATAGTTGAGTTACTGAGGCTCAAAGAGAGAAATGTGCCTCCATTTTTATAGAAACGACATGGCCACAGCAACTCCAGCTGGTCCTAGTCTTTGCTTCTCCATCACTTTGGTCCTGAAAGCTAAGAGCTAACACTGTCTGAGAGAAGATAGCATGTTGAGGGCTGTGTATGTGGAGGATGGCCATGACTGGGGAATAGAGGTCCAGGGCAGTGGGACTGTGGACAGGGATTCAGCCAGAGAGGCCATGGAAAGGACAGGCATGCCGGAGTCTGTCTTGTTCTGACAGTGTGATCAGCTCCAAGACACAGCTGGTGCCATTACCAGGCAGTCAAAGCCTTTCGTGCATCTGCAGGTAAAAGGGACACTGTGCAGTGTTTCTCCTGTGGTGGATGCTTGGGAAACTGGGAAGAAGGAGACTCAGGACCTCCGCCTTGAACCTACAATAAATTGTCCATTCCCAGTTTATTACCTTTAGTTACCAGATAGTGGCCTCATTCCTGACCTAAAATGAATGTTTTCCTTGATTGTAAACTTGCTCCAAGCCTGTTTTCCTAGTGTAATTAGCCTGTGACACATGAAAGTTTACAGAGTCCTATTTGCAGCTTTTATTATATATGAGGTTAGAGATTACTTGTATAAATGTAAGAGTTCTATAAAACATCATCAAGAGTTATGAAATTATCAGTTTTTCTGAAATCACCAACTTGTCTAAACAGCATTACTACACAAAAGTACAACTTCACATTGATACTGCAGATCTGTCCAACAGAGTAGGTAAATACCAGCAAATCATTAAGCAATTTAATAGTGTCAGGAAAGGCATATCAGCAGCAAGAAGCAATCCTAGGATGAAGTCTCCGGGGACCTTGCCTCTCAGACCACACCGATTGCAGCCATGCAAAATGGTGGGCCATTTCCAGAAAACTCTCTTGCTTGTTGTAGCCTTTTCTAGATGGGTTCTGTCACCTACTGGGCCATCTCCCCAGACCCACCTTTTTATTTTTAGCAATTGGAGTGATGGGTTATGTGCATGTTATTGCCAGTACACTCGGAGGACAGAGGTATTCTCCTCCTCCTTAGAGCTACAGTTACTGTGGCTGCCCAAACTAGGTGATGGGCACTGAACTCATGTACATTAATCATCTGCAAGTACATTAAGTACATTCTATCCAGGCTACCGAACAGTTATTAAATGTTCGTTTGTTGTCCCAATACTACAATTTGTCTTGTCAAGTAGCAGTTTCATGACTTAACCTTAACTAAGGAGTGAGGTAATCTGCACAGGAGTGGAAATGATGTATAACTGAAAGGGGAAGGAAAAAAACAGCCTTTAAAAGATTTCAAGTGGTTCACATCCTGAGGGATACACACAGAATGAAAATGGTTGCTGCAGAAAGCGGCACAGGCCTGTAATCCCAGCTTTAGGAAAGTGGACACTGGAGAATTGGGAGTTCAAGACCATCTTATGATTTGAAAAAAATGGCAAGAGGACCAGGTCCTGGATCACCTCACACCAGTGCCACAAACAAGTGTGTTTTATTTTGGACATTCAGAGTTTGTTACTGCTGCTTAGAAAATGAAGAGCATTTAACTTATTTTTGATAATGTGTTTAGTGGTGTGGGTCTGATGCCTGTGGTTTCTGTTTCTGCCACATCAACATTCGTTCTTTTAACTACTTTTCAAACTTCCATTATGGAAATTACACAGAAAACAGAGGAAGTATGGTGGGCACCTCTCAGAAGCTGGCCTAATGGTGTTTCACCATTTCCCAGCATCCCAGTGGAACAGTAATGATTGGGTTACGTCAAAGTAAATTCCAGCTAACACATGGTTCCACTTATTCATTTAGCATATAGCTTTAAATCATGACTTTAAAAAAAGCCACACTATTGTTATGTCTCCTAAAAGAGATAACCATTAATGTCTAATACCATTAAATATCATAGCCAGTATTCAAATGCCCTCTCCCTCTGCCTCTTATGATATTTACATTGATTTAGTGTGTGTGTGTGTGTGTGTGTGTGTTTCACCCTCTACTTACTTACTGTGAATCAATCTCTTTGATTCTATTGCATATTTTCTTCAAGAAAAGAACAGCAGGATGTTGTATTATATACCTACAGTGTTGAACCTCAGGTGGGTGGATTGCTTGAGGTCCAGACTTTGGCATCACCATCACAACACAGGAAGACCCTGTCTTGAAATAAAAAATTAAAATAATGATAAGGGCTGTCCTGCTTTGCTTTCTGTTGCTGTGAAAAACAGCATAACCAAAATCAATCTGAGGAGGAAAGGGTTAATTTGGCTTACACAAACAGATTACAATCTTCCACTGAGGGGTTTCAGGGAACATAAGCAAGAACAAACAGGAACAATGAAGGAACATTGCCTGTTGCTCTGCTCCCAGGCTCATGCCCAACTCTCTCAGGCCTCCCGAGACAACCTTCTCAGGAGTGACACCGCCCATAGTGGGCTCAGCCCACCCACATAAATCATTAGTCAAGAGAATGCCCCACGGACTCACCTCCAGGCCAGTCTAATGGAGGTATTTTCTCAGATGAGGTCCCCTCTTCTCAGATGACACTAGCTTATGTCAAATTGACAAAAAACAAACAAAAAACAAAAAACAAAAAAAACTAGTCAGCACAAGGTATGATGTTTAAATAATGATGTATTTTGTCATTAGTATATTTTAAAGTTTTTTAACAGCATGATATTAATCCTCATGAGTCCTGACATTTTTACTGAAGCACCAAATTCAACAATTTGATGTGTTTTTAGCAAATATTTATTGCAATATAGATAATGTTCATTGCAATATTGGAATATTGGGGATATTTTTCATTAATATAGATATTGTCAATATTGGGGGGTAAATTTTAAACATATTTTTAATCCTAGATGTGAATTTCTTAAAAGTAAGAAGTCCCCAGAGGAAATTGCCCAATATGTAAAAAACTACGAGGGATTTCTTCATGTAACGGTAATCTACAACAGACACATTTTGTTTCCAATAGTGTATGTTCTTTACCTAATAACATATGAATTGTCAGGGTGAGGGTAAGTCTTTGTTTTTCCGATGGATTCTGTGTCTTTCGCCCTTTCTCTTCTCCATCATCTTGTCTGCAGAGAGGAAAACAGAAATCCTGTTGTCTTGCTAAGCTGGAACCACTTAGACTTGGTTTTCCACGCTGCCTGTGGGTGGCTTCTGCCTCCTTCATCTTCCCTCTGACCCAGGCCACGCCCCTAGCATCCATCTGCTGCCTCCACCTGGAAGCCAGACTCAGTCCTCTGTGGCACCTGGCAGAGGCAGGGCAGGCAGGATGCCTCCTGCAGCTAGGCCTTTAGAGTCAAACTAGTGAGGACAACCTAGAGGTGGGCAGTGGGAAACACAGCCCAAACTGAAGCCAAAGGAGGCTGTATTGACTGACTTAGGAGCAGCCTCTGCAGGCAGCATGGCTGAAAGTCTGGATGCAGCTCTCTCAGAGGGAGAGCTGCTAAGTTGGAGAGGTCCTTCTGAGGTGAGCCCTCTTCCTGTGTCTCAGTTGCTTGTGCGTCAAATACATGTGTGTGTAACTGCAGTTCTGTTTTTGAGCTGGGGGTCTGGTACGAGCAGCCCTGAGAAAGTTTCCATTTCACCGATGTTTGGAACTACATAAGAATCCCCAAATCAGTGAAAATCAAACCAAAATTAAAGGACTGTTTTGCCCAAATTCTGCTGCTCTAATGAAACTTGACTTCAATGAGGGAACTTCTTCAGCTTCAGCTCACAGATTTATTATATTTCATAAGGTAATCAGTCGATAACCAAATTTCTTTCTGCAGGGAGAACATTTTGTGAATTCCTGGGTCAGAAGAGAACTACCTATGGTATCAGGTAAAACTCCAGACACATTTCAAACACTGATTGTTTCTCTCTTTTGTGTTCTCTCTCTCTCTCTCTCTCTCTCTCTCTCTCTCTCTCTCTCTCTCTCTCTGTGTGTGTGTGTGTGTGTGTGTGTGTGTGTCCTTGTTTGGAAGCCAGACAAGGTCATCAGGTCCCTTGGAGGTGGAGTGACAGGCATTTGTGAACTGTCTGATGTGGATGCCGGGAACTGGACTCAGGACCTCTGGAAGAGCCGTCTGTGCTCTTAACTGCTGAGCCATCTCTTCAGTCCTTCTTTAAGACTTATCTCCATAAGTGATTTCTCTATTATGGAATGACTTTGTTTTGCTTTTGTTCTTACTTTATGAGCAGGAGAGATGGTTAATGCACTTGCTGCTCTTGGAAACGACTCAAGTTCAGTTCCCAGCACACTCTGGCAAGTCACAACTCTGCAAATCCATTTCTAGAGGATCCAGTATCTTCCTCTGACTTCTATGGCCACTTCACATGTGTGGTGCAGGCAAACATGTAGATAAAAATAAAGCAAATTTTAAAAGTAAATTAAAATATACACACTCATTTACTTAGTATTGTCTGTGCATGTCCATGGGTCCCATGTGTGAAGGTGTGGAAGTCAGAGGACAACTTATGAGATTTGGTTCTCTCCTTCTCCCAAGAGGGAATTAGTTTGGAGGTCATTAGGTTTGGTGGCAAGCTTCTATACCATGGAGGTGTTCATTAAGTGGCTCAGTCTTTAGTGTAGGTAAGCAGAACTAACTATGTAGTGTTGCTGCTGTAATGGATGCTTCCCTTCAAACAACTAAAATTTTGGATAAAATGTTTTGGAAGCAATTCTTAGGTCACCCCCAACCCACTCTGGCCTCAAAGCAAATGAACCTTGAACCTTTGGTCCTCCTGCTGAGAGCTAGGACGGAGCTTCTCAGGTGCTGGGGGTGGAAGCAAGTAGATGGAGAGGACACTACCTACCAAGCTCCACCCCCAGTCCCCAAAGCATCCTTCAATGGCCCCGTGTGCTGTGAAGAAGATGGGGAATGTTCACAATAAAGTGAGGTGACAGGCCTGAGGACATCACCTGCTTGCCCAGCATGGGCGAGGTCCTCTGGTTCCATGTCAGTACCCATGGACAACAAAACCTTAGTGTTAGGAATTTAGGTCAGTACAGCAAGTAGGACAGGCTCGGAGTTCAGGCTCAGCAGAGGTCAGGGACCTGAGGACAAGGGCAAGTGGACAGGATGAAAGCAACCATATACAGTAAGAATTCTATGGTTGACTGTGTAGGATTTCTCACTCCTGTAATCGCTGCTCATGGAAGGAGGAGCTTATGACCAGGTTGGGCTAGGATGTTGGGTTAGAGGCCAGCATAGGCTATGTGAGGTTAGTGCCAAGTGCAGAGATCCTTGCCTGCAAGCCCAGCACTAAGAAAGATGAGGTGGAAATATCGTCAAGTTGAAGGATAGATAGCTTACTTCATAGCGAACCATTGTGACCCTCTCAAATAAACCTGGGGTTGAAGGGATATCTCAGATGTTAAGAGAACTTGCTGTTCCTGCAGGGGACTTAAGTTCATTGCTAAGTGTCTGCATAATCATAAATATGGTCATAATCATAAATATGGTACATATGCACACATATGGGCAAAACACTCATGCATACATACTTCAGTATATGTACATGTGTGCGCACACACACACACACACACACACATACACATACTCACACAGAAGGATAGCATCCTTCTGTCTAAAACCATTTTCCAGTACCTTGCTAAAACAAGAAACATAAAGGGAAAAAGGAGAAGCAGCCAGTGTTCGCTCTCTAGGTTTTTGGAAAGCATAGCTGTTTCTTTGACCACCAATGCAAGTGTCCACAAGAAGGGTAATATTGTAGACACAGGGAATGGGCTATTCAATGTTCATTGTTACCATAGAAAAACTGGCAGAGTCCACAGTGTTACCCAGCATGCTCTTGTCATTGTTAAACAAGCAAGTTAAGGGCAGGAATCCTGGCAGAGACTGACTGAGGGCATTGAGTATATTAGGATCTCTAAGGGTCAGGGCAGGAGCATTGAGTGCAGAGTACTTTCCTTGCAAACACAAGGCTTTGAATTCTGTCTACAGAACCATGTGACAAAATCTGGGTGCCATTGTTCATTTGTGATCCAAGGCTGGGGAGGTAGAGACATGGATCCTGGAGTTCTACAACCTAGCCTGGGAAGTGAGACACCCTCCCTAACAACCAGAGAGAATCAGTGAAGGGTGTCCTCTGACTTCCACAGGCATGAGTCCATACATGCACATATTCCTTCATACACATGAGCACACAGAGAAATGTATGTTCTGAGACAGCTTCCTGAGATAGGTGAAGAGATCAGGTCATGAAGGAAGCCAAGGAAAGACTGGAGTGCCAGCCTGCTCCAACCAGAGAGCACCCTGTGAGCACTAAGGAAAGCTGTAGAACCTGTTCCCTATGACCTCATGCCTTAGGAGAAGGCAAACCTAAAATAAAATAAAGATTTATAGACTGTAAAAATCATTTTGTAGAGAATTACATTAATGCATAGTATTCTCTATGCCAAAGAAATACTTAAAGCAAAAGGAAAACAATCCTGATCTGGGGTTATGTGTGAATACAAGCAAGGTTTCAACTTGAGAAACTTGTGAGACCAAGGTAAGGGCATTGTAATTATCAAGTCCTCACAACATGGGAAATGCAGGAGTCAGTGTCCAGAGGCCAGGAGGAGGTAGAAAGTCTAATGGAGATCCCCACACTCCAGTCTGGTCATCTCAAAGAGTAAGCCATCAAAATGATTGTTTGTAAGTCACAGGGAAAATTACTTAAATCTTGAAACTGACTGTGGAAAGAGGAATTGCCTCTTAATTTTGTTGTATCCTGATACTCCGTGGTCAAGAGACAGTCTTATCACATTGATCACACAAAGAGACAAATGAAATGAGTACAATTCCCCAGTCTTTGCTGTTCTGCTCCTGGAGTTCTAACAGAGTCATTCTTGTATCTTTTCCTCCTTCCTGCTCTTCTAACCACCTGCAGTTTTGACACAGCATGAATCATCAGATCTACCCACACACACACAGACACACACTCACATGTGCACACATAGAGACCTATACATACACACAGGCACACACAGAGACACATGTGTGTGCACACATGCATAGACACACACAGCTAACCTGAACTTTCCTATCAAAGCCTCCTTGTCTCACCTCCATGTTTTATTCCAAGCTTACGGCAATGACAGCGTCTTCGCTAATGAAGAACTAAGGATGGACACGTTTAAGGACTGGCCCCACAACTCACCTATGGCTGTTGAAGCTCTGGTCAAAGCAGGCCTTTTCTACACAGGTGAGTCAGGTCTTTCTGTATGCATAAGTGTGGTGTGGTGTGGTGTGTGTGTGTGTGTGTGTGTGTGTGTGTGTGTGTGTGTGTGTGTGTGTGTGTTTGCCTGCATCTAAATATGTGTGCCACATGGATGCATGCTGCCCTCAGAGGACAGACAGTGGTAGATCCTGGTACCTGAGTTACAATTGGCTGTGAGCCATCATGTGAGCCCTAGAACCAAACCTGTCTCCTTTGCAAGAGCAATCACTGCTCTCATGTTGAGCATCTCCTTAGAGTCAGTATTTTCTGTGGACCACATATTCGAATCCTCTTGCTTCTTTCTTTAGTCTTCATCATTTGTCACAAATCTCTTTGGGGCTCATAAGACCTTCAGTTTCCCATAGTTCCCGCAGTGTTCAGCCTCTGAACCTGGGGATTCTGCAGCCACTTTATCTAACAGACATATTCCACTGGCTCAGATGATCTTCTTACCACATGGTCTTAGTGCTTTATCTCCTGTTGCCAGTTCAAGTCTCATGGATGATGTGCTTCTACTTCTAGTTAAATATAGCTGTCAATGATGTGAGGAGAGTCAAGTGAGTCTTCACAACCTAGCTTGCAGAAAGACTTCTAAATTAGTTCTTCTGCCCCACCCCAGCTATGAGTATATTCTTTCTGATTTACTCAGTAGGCAATTGCTTTTCAGTTGCCGGTGTCTGTGAATATCCAGTATGGCGTTAGTGTCCAGGCCAGACAGAATGTCTGCTCTCATGGAGTTTCTATTCCAGATTCTCTTGAAAAATCATTTAGGATGATGGGTTTATCAAATTATCCAGTGTGTAGGAACATTCAGTGACTATAGCTGATCACTCCAGTGAAGGACCAAGAAAGAGTCCTGTGTGAACTCTTGCCTCCTGCATGGCTTGGCCACAAAATACAACTGGAGGTGAAAGTAGGATTATACTAGATAATCTGGAGTTGTCTTCCTGGGACTTGGCAGCTGTGTGTGCTGTTGAACTGACCCCATTCCTTTCCTTTTTTTCTAGGCAAAAAGGACATTGTCCGGTGTTTTTCCTGTGGAGGGTGTATGGAGAATTGGGCAGAAGGTGACGACCCAATGGAAGATCACACCAAGTTTTTCCCCAAGTGAGCAAAATGAGTTCTGTTGACATGCTTCAACTGTTATTCCCTCCCTGTCTGTGTCTTACCTGTGGATGGTCTCTGTCCACCCTTCTGTTCCCTCTGTGAAGGGCACATCCTCATGGCTTGTCCCTGGCTCCCAGGGCACCCTCCCTGTCCAACTTTTTGCTCTTCATAGTTACATCTTGGTTTTGCTTGGTTCTATATACAGACTTTTAAAGAAACACTCTCTCTAGGTAGCCCCAACAATCATAGAAATGCTATCTAGCCCAGGTAGGACTTGAACCCATGATCCTCCTGTCTCAGCCACCCATGTGCTGGCATTACAGAGGCGTGCCACCCTATCTGGAAACTCTCGCCTTTCCGAATCTTTTGATTACAAACTAGTCTTCCTCTTTTCCTCCTCCTGGAATCCTTTAGTGTTTCCTGTGTCTGCTCTCTGAGATATCCCAAGTGGTTTTCTTTTCTAGTGCTGGGGACAGAAGCACTGACCTGGGCATGCTAGGCAATCCCTTACTAGTGAGTTACTCTCTCCTCCTTTTCTGCCCTTCTTCAAGGTTATTTTCATTTCTCTTCCACACAGGAGACAATTCTAGATGTGTTCAGCTGCAGAATGAAATGTGTTGGTTTTTTACTTATTAGATTTTCAAAGATAAATATCACTACATGTAGTTTGAAACAGATATTTCTGGGCACAGAGGTCTACACATGGAATCCTAGCTCTCAGGAAGTTAAATGAAGAAAACCAGTTTTCTTTTATATTAGGTGCTTTAATATTAATTATTCTAAAATCAATCTATTTTAAACTCCAGCACTTGTAATTAAGGAATAAGAGTCTTTGGCTATGGTATCTCTTGGAAGGCATGAAAACCTGCAAGTGTGTTGGTGTCTCTGCAGTCTCCACAGAAGTGTTCTATGAGTATCCAATTGTTACCAAAAACTGCTCTAAACTAATTTAAGTCTAATTATTAAACATTAAAATGTAAAGTTTTAAATAATTATCTGATCTTGAGATGGAATGGTATTAACATCCTAAATCTTTAAAATATTCTTTTAAAAGTGTTTTAGTAGTGTAAATTAACAATATATAATAGTGATATTTTCACACACACACACACACACACACACACACACACATATATATAAAACAGTGTATAGCAACCATGTTCACCACCATCTTCCCATTACCCTCTTTTATCTTCCTTTGAACACCTTAATTCCCTCCCTTCTAAAATCACTTGTTTCAGACCAGCACAGGACTACATAGCAAGACCTATTATATATATATATATACAATTTCTACCTAATCTTGGAATTAAAAGATGATTTATAGTCCTGGTCATTTCTTAAATAAATTATCTTCTTATTTTAAAAATACTTTTTGATGTATTTGATTTTATGTGCATGGGTGTTTTTTCTGCATGTGTATCTGTGCACTACTTGCATGCCTCATGTCCACAGAGGTCAGAAAGAGGACATTAGATCCCCTAGAACTAGAGTTGCAGGAGGTCGGGAGCTGTCTGATAAGGATGTTGGGAACCAAGCCGGAGTCCTCTGCAGGACCATTAAGTGTTCTGCGCCATTTTTTCAGTGCCCCCCCCTTTTTATTTGGAAGTAGTATGTAGGAAATTGTTGAGAATGCAGGGACCTTCTTCTTAATCCCTGGGATGGTAAGTTGGGAAGCAATCTACTTCAAGCAAAAACTTGGTCTAGAATCTATTGATGGAGTTTTGTCTTAATTACAAACCAGCAGGCTGTTGTGAGTTCCTAATGTAGTTACACGTATGGTTTAAAGGACAATAACAGTAAAGGGCCTATGAGCTAAGCACTGATGTCAGCAAATAAATGTCCCTCGATGCCTTAGAAGGCCCCTGGGGCCACCCCCAAGTCCTAGTTGATATTTGTCCTTCTCATCCATGGGTAAACGTGGTCCAGATTTTCAATTAACTATCCTTTTACCAGATACACACACACACACACAACCACACACATAAACACATGCACACACACACACACACACACACACACGCGAGCACACACAGAGACAGAAACACAGAGACACACCCACACAGAGAGACACATACACACAGACATACAAACGCACAGACATACACACACACTCATAGATACACAGAGACATGCAGAAACAGAGAGACACACACCAAAGATACACACATAGACACACAGAGAGACACACAAACAGACACACATGAACACACAGACACACTCACAAATACACACAGTCACAAAGAGACACTCACAAATACACACACACAGAGAGACACACAGACACAGAGAGACATACACAGACACAAAGAGACACACAAACACACAAGCATGTACACAGACACAGAGAGACACAGAAATACATAGACACACATAGACACAAACATACACACAGACACCCACACCTTTAGCCTTTAGCTTTGCCTCTTCTTCTGGTGTTTATTTCATTTTGTGAGTGTGTGTGTGTGTGTGTGTGTGTGTGTGTGTGTGTGTGTGTGTGTCAGAGAGAGAGACAGAGACAAAGATACAGAGAGAGACAAGATTTTACTATGTCTACAAAGTGAGTTCCAGGGCAGCCAAGTTACACAAAGAAACTTTGTTTCAAAAAAAGGATTTTACTAAGAAGCTGATCTTGATTTGCTACATAGCTCTGACTTTTCTTGAACTCACATGCCTGTCTCATGAATACCAAAGCACAGGCATGTGTTACCATAACACCTGGCTTACCTACTCTTTTTGTTGGGTGAGGTGTGCTGGTACACAGGTCTTTGAGATGGGATCTGAGATAATCCAGGATGACCTCAAACTCAGTATTTAGGGAGGATGATCTTTTTTTTTATTCGATATATTTTTTTATTTACATTTCAAATGATTTCCCCTTTCTAGCCCCCCACTCCCCGAAAGTCCCGTAAGCCCCCTTCTCTCCCCCTGTCCTCCCACCCACCCCTTCCCACTTCCCCGTTCTGGTTTTGCTGAATACTGCTTCACTGAGTCTTTCCAGAACAAGGGGCCACTCTTCCTTTCTTCTTGTACCTCATTTGATGTGTGGATTATGTTTTGGGTATTTCAGTTTTCTAGGTTAATATACACTTATTAGTGAGTGCATACCATGATTCATCTTTTGAGTCTGGATTACCTCACTTAGTATGATGTTCTCCAGCTCCATCCATTTGCCTAAGAATTTCATGAATTCATTGTTTCTAATGGCTGAATAGTACTCCATTGTGTAGATATACCACATTTTTTGCATCCACTCTTCTGTTGAGGGATACCTGGGTTCTTTCCAGCATCTGGCAATTATAAATAGGGCTGCTATGAACATAGTAGAGCATGTATCCTTATTACATGGTGGGGAATCCTCTGGGTATATGCCCAGGAGTGGTATAGCAGGATCTTCTGGAAGTGAGGTGCCCAGTTTTCAGAGGAACCGCCAGATTGCTTTCCAGAGTGGTTGTACCAATTTGCAACCCCACCAGCAGTGGAGGAGTGTTCCTCTTTCTCCACACTCTCTCCAACACTTGCTGTCTCCTGAATTTTTAATCTTAGCCATTCTGACTGGTGTAAGGTGAAATCTTAGGGTTGTTTTGATTTGCATTTTCCTAATGATTAATGAAGTTGAGCATTTTTTAAGATGCTTCTCCGCCATCCGAACTTCTTCAGGTGAGAATTCTTTATTTAACTCTGTACCCCATTTTTTAATAGGGTTGTTCGGTTTTCTGGAGTCTAACTTCTTGAGTTCTTTATATATATTGGATATTAGCCCTCTATCTGATGTAGGATTGGTGAAGATCCTTTCCCAATTTGTTGGTTGCCGATTTGTCCTCTTGATGGTGTCCTTTGCCTTACAGAAACTTTGTAATTGTTTTTTATTATTATTATTCTTCGATATAATTTATTTACATTTCAAATGATTTCCCCTTTTCTAGCCCCCCCACTCCCCGAAAGTCCCGCAAACCCCCTTCTCTTCCCCTGTCCTCCCACCCACCCCTTCCCACTTCCCCGTTCTGGTTTTGCTGAATACTGTTTCACTGAGTCTTTCCAGAACCAGGGGCCACTCCTCCTTTCTTCTTGTACCTCATTTGATGGGTGGATTATGTTTTGGGTATTCCAGTTTTCTAGGTTAATATCCACTTATTAGTGAGTGCATACCATGATTCACCTTTTGAGTCTGGGTTACCTCACTTAGTATGATATTCTCTAGCTCCATCCATTTGCCTAAGAATTTCATGAATTCATTGTTTCTAATGGCTGAATAGTACTCCATTGTGTAGATATACCACATTTTTTGCATCCACTCTTCTGTTGAGGGATACCTGGGTTCTTGCCAGCATCTGGCAATTACAAATAGGGCTGCTATGAACATAGTAGAACATGTATCCTTATTACATGGTGGGGAGTCTTCTGGGTATATGCCCAGGAGTGGTATAGCAGGATCTTCTGGAAGTAAGGTGCCCAGTTTTCGGAGGAACCGCCAGACTGATTTCCAGAGTGGTTGTACAAATTTGCAACCCCACCAGCAGTGGAGGAGTGTTCCTCTTTCTCCACACCCTCTCCAACACCTGCTGTCTCCTGAATTTTTAATCTTAGCCATTCTGACTGGTGTAAGATGAAATCTTAGGGTTGTTTTGATTGGCATTTCCCTAATGACTAATGAAGTTGAGCATTTTTTAAGATGCTTCTCCGCCATCCGAAGTTCTTCAGGTGAGAATTCTTTGTTTAACTCTGTACCCCATTTTTTAATAGGGTTGTTCGGTTTTCTGGAGTCTAACTTCTTGAGTTCTTTATATATATTGGATATTAGCCCTCTATCTGATGTAGGATTGGTGAAGATCTTTTCCCAATTTGTTGGTTGCCGATTTGTCCTCTTGATGGTGTCCTTTGCCTTACAGAAACTTTGTAATTTTATGAGGTCCCATTTGTCAATTCTTGCTCTTAGAGCATACGCTATTGGTGTTCTGTTCAGAAACTTTCTCCCTGTACCGATGTCCTCAAGGGTCTTCCCCAGTTTCTTTTCTATTAGCTTCAGAGTGTCTGGCTTTATGTGGAGGTCCTTGATCCATTTGGATTTGAGCTTAGTACAAGGAGACAAGGATGGATCAATTCGCATTCTTCTGCATGCTGACCTCCAGTTGAACCAGCACCATTTGTTGAAAAGGCTATCTTTTTTCCATTGGATGTTTTCAGCCTCTTTGTCGAGGATCAAGTGGCCATAGGTGTGTGGGTTCATTTCTGGATCTTCAATCCTGTTCCATTGATCCTTCTGCCTGTCACTGTACCAATACCATGCAGTTTTTAACACTATTGCTCTGTAGTATTGCTTGAGGTCAGGGATACTGATTCCCCCAGATTTCCTTTTGTTGCTGAGAATAGTTTTAGCTATCCTGGGTTTTTTGTTGTTCCAGATGAATTTGATAATTGCTCTTTCTAACTCTGTGAAGAATTGAGTTGGGATTTTGATGGGTATTGCATTGAATCTGTATAGTGCTTTAGGCAAAATGGCCATTTTAACTATATTGATTCTACCGATCCATGAGCATGGGAGGTTTTCCCATTTTTTGAGGTCTTCTTCCATTTCCTTCTTCAGAGTCTTGAAGTTCTTGTCATACAGATCTTTCACATGTTTGGTAAGAGTCACCCCAAGATACTTTATACTGTTTGTGGCTATTGTGAAGGGGGTCATTTCCCTAATTTCTTTCCAGCCTGCTTATCCTTTGAGTATAGGAAGGCCACTGATTTGCTTGAGTTGATTTTATAACCTGCCACTTTGCTGAAGTTGTTTATCAGCTGTAGGAGCTCTCTAGTGGAGTTCTTTGGGTCACTTAGGTAGACGATCATGTCGTCTGCAAATAATGATAGTTTGACTTCTTCCTTTCCAATTTGTATCCCTTTGACCTCCTTATGTTGTCGAATTGCCCGAGCTAGTACCTCAAGTACAATATTGAAAAGATAAGGAGAAAGGGGGCAGCCTTGTCTGGTCCCTGATTTCAGTGGGATTGCTTCAAGTTTCTCTCCATTTAGTTTGATGCTGGCTACCGGTTTGCTGTATATTGCTTTTACTATGTTTAGGTATGGGCCTTGAATTCCTGTTCTCTCCAAGACTTTAAGAATGAAGGGATGCTGAATTTTGTCAAATGCTTTTTCAGCATCCAATGAAATGACCATGTGGTTTTGTTCTTTGAGTTTGTTTATGTAGTGGATTGTATTGATGGATTTCCGTATATTGAACCAACCCTGCATTCCCGGGATAAAGCCTACTTGATCATGGTGGATGATCGTTTTGATGTGTTCTTGGATTCGGTTGGCAAGAATTTTATTGAGTATTTTTGCATCGATGTTCATAAGGGAAATTGGTCTGAAGTTCTCTTTCTTTGTTGGATCTTTGTGTGGCTTTGGTATCAGCGTAATTGTGGCTTCGTAGAAGGAATTGGGTAGTGTTCCTTCTGTTTCTATTTTGTGGAATAGTTTGAAGAGTATTGGTGTTAACTCTTCTTTGAAGGTCTGGTAGAATTCTGCACTGAAGCCATCTGGTCCTGTGCTTTTTTTGGTTGGAAGACTTTCTATGACTCCTTCTATTTCTTTAGGCATTATGGGACTGTTTAGATGGTCTAGTTGGTCCTGATTTAATTTTGGTATTTGGTATCTGTCAAGGAAATTGTCCATTTCCTCCAGATTCTCCAGTTGTGTTGAGTATAGGCTCTTGTAGTAGGATCTGATGATTTTTTGGATTTCCTCAGTTTCCGTTGTTATATCTCCCTTTTCATTTCTAAGTTTGTTAATTTGGATACTTTCTCTGTGCCCTTTGGTCATTCTAGCTAAGGGTTTATCTATCTTGTTGATTTTCTCAAAGAACCAGCTCCTGGTACTGTTGATTTTTTGTATGGTTCTCTTTGTTTCTACTTGATTGATTTTGGCCCTGAGTTTGATGATTTCCTGCCTTCTACTCCTCCTGGGCGAAATAGCTTCTTTTTGTTCTAGGGCTTTCAGGTGTGTCATTAAGCTGGTAATGTATGCTCTCTCCATTTTCTTTTTGGAGGCACTCAGGGCTATGAGTTTTCCTCTTAGCACTGCTTTCATTGTGTCCCACAGATTTGGGTATGTTGTGTTTTCATTTTCATTGTGTTCTAAAAAGTCTTTAATTTCTTTCTTTATTTCTTCCTTGACCAAGGTATCATTGAGTAGAGTATTGTTCAGTTTCCACGTGTATGTGGGCTTTCTGTTGTTTCTGTTGCTATTGAAGACCACTTTTACTCCATAGTGATCAGATAGGAGGCATGGGATTAGTTCGATCTTCTTATATTTGTTGAGGTCTGTCTTGTGACCAATTATATGGTCGATTTTGGAGAAGGTACCATGAGGTGCTGAGAAAAATGTATATTCTTTTGTTTTAGGATAGAATGTTCTATATATATCTGTTAAATCTAATTGGTCCAAAGCTTCAATTAGTTTCATTGTGTCCCTGTTTAGTTTCTGTTTTCCTGATCGGTCCATTGAGGAAAGTGCAGTGTTGAAATCACCCACAATTATTGTGTTAGGTGCAATGTGTGCTTTTAGTTTTAATAAAGTTTCTTTTACGAAAGAGGGTGCCCTTGCATTTGGGGCATAGATGTTCAGGATTGACAGTTCTTCTTTTTGTATTTTTCCTTTGACCAGCAAGAAGTGTCCCTCAGGGTCTCTTTTGATGACTTTGGGTTGAAAGTCAATTTTATCTGATATTAAAATGGCTACTCCAGCTTGTTTCCTGAGACCATTTGCTTGTAAAATTGTCTTCCAGCCTTTTACTCTAAGGTAGTGTTTGTCTTTGACCCTGAGGTGTGTTTCCTGTAAGCAGCAAAATGTAGGGTCCTGTTTACGTATCCATTCAGTTAGTCTGTGTCTTTTTATTGGGGCATTAAGTCCATTGATGTTAAGAGATATTAAGGAATAGTGATTGTTACTTCCTATCATTTTTGACGTTATTTTTAAAATTTGAATGCTTAACTTCTTTTGGGTTTGATGAAAGGTTACTATCTTGCTTTTTCCAGGGTGAAGTTTCCCTCCTTGTATTGGTGTTGTCCTCCTATTATCCTTTTTAGGGCCGGGTTTGTGGATAGATATTGGGTAAACTTGGTTTTGTCATGAAATATCTTAGTTTCTCCATCTATGGTGATTGAGAGTTTTGCTGGATATAGTAGTTTTGGTTGGCATTTGTGTTCTCTTAGAGTCTGCATGAGATCTGCCCAGGACCTTCTAGCCTTCATAGTCTCAGGTGAAAAGTCTGCTGTGATTCTGATAGGTCTTCCTTTATAGGTTACTTGGCCTTTTTCTCTTACTGCCTTTAGTATTCTTTCTTTGTTTAGAACATTTGGTGTTTTGATTATTATGTGACGGGAAGTATTTCTATTCTGGTCCAGTCTGTTTGGAGTTCTGTAGGCTTCTTGTATATTCATGGGCATCTCTCTCTTTAGGTTAGGGACGTTTTCTTCCATAATTTTATTGAAGATGTTTGCTGGCCCTTTAAGTTGTAAATCTTCACTCTCATCTATGCCTATAATCCTTAGGTTTGGTCTTCTCATTGTGTCCTGGATTTCCTGGATATTTTGGGTTACAAGCTTTTTGCATTTTGCATTTTCTTTAACTGTTGAGTCCATGGTTTCTATGGAATCTTCAGCATCTGAGATTCTTTCTTCTATCTCTTGTATTCTGTTGTTGATATTTGCATCTCTGTCCCCTGATTTCTTCCCAAGGCTTTCTATCTCCAAAGTTGTCTCCTTTTGAGTTTTCTTAGTTGTTTCTACTTCTGATTTTAGATCCTGTATGGTTTTGCTTAGCTCCTTCACTTGCATGTTTGTGTTTTCCTGTAATTCTTTAAGAGATTTTTGTGTTTCCTCTTTCATGAGCTCAGCCTGTTGACCAAAGTTCTCCTGTATTTCTTTAAGAGATTTTTGTGTTTCCTCTTTCATGACCTCAGCCTGTTGAGCAAAGTTCTCCTGTATTTCTTTAAGTGTTTTTTGCATTTCCTCCTTGTTGGCTTTTGTATTCTCCTGGATTTCTTTCAATGATTTTTGTGTTTCCCTTGCAAGGGCTTCTAACTTTTGATCCATTTTCTCCTGAATTTCTTTATGTATGACCTTCATGTGTTCCTGTACCAGCATCATGACCAGTGATTTTAAATCCAAATCTTGTTTTACTGGTGTGATGGGGTATCCAGGACATGTTGGTAGAGGAGAATTGGGTTCAGATGTTGCCATATTGCCTTGATTTCTGTTAGTGACGTTCCTGCGTTTGCCTTTTGCCATCTAGATCTCACTGGTGTTAGTTTATCTTGTCAGTGCTGGACTCACCAGTGCAAGCTGCCCCTTCCCAGTTGGCCTCTGGTGCACAGCTTACCTCCTGCACTGCTTGTAGACAGTGTGCTGCTGCCCAGGCTGTTCCGATCCCAAAGCAGGCACCCGAAGGCTCCTGCTGGGGCCTGCTGGATTCACTGGAGCACACTGACTTCTCCCAGCTGGCCGCCCGGAAGCCCAGGCGGGCTTCCCCCCAGGGAGCACCCCCAGGGAGTGCCGACAGTGTATGCTACTGTGACCTCCCCTGTGTTCCTCTCACTCCGCTGGGCAGCGGATCTGCCAACCGGGCTGTCGCACACAAGGTTAGCCTGGCCGCCCAGTCCCTGAGTCCAGGCAAAAGCCTGGGGGGCCAAGGTCCGAGCAAAGTTCCCCTAGGGCTATGACTGTTAATTGGGTCTGCCAGGTGACTAGGATGGCGGGCGTGTGCGCCCATGCTCCCTGAAAGCGCCGGGAGAGTCTGCTTTGCTAACAATCACCTGGGCGGGTTGACTCACAGATGGCCCACCAAGCCGCCCAGTTCTTGGGGTCAGTCCTGTGCCTTTTGGGGCCTGGACCCCCGCTTTGTTAGCCTTAGGCTATGCCTGTTACAGGTCTGCCCGCCTGAGCTCTCTGTCGTCCTGCAGGCAAAATGGCGGCGGCGCGCTCGCAGGCCTGGGCAAAAAACCTCCTGGCTGGGTTGGCCCCCCGACCCACCCAGGGCCTGGGTGCAGGCCAACGCCCGTCGGGCTCAGACCACCGTGGTGTTGGCCTCGGATTATGTTTGTGTACCTCAGTCTGTCCGATCCCTGGAGTACGGAACCAAGATGGATGCACCTCTCCTGACTGGTGGGAGGCCGAGTTCTGAAGTGACCTCCATGCAGGAAAGGCGCCGCACAACTGCAGCTGCTTGCTGCCCGGCTGGTCAGCGAAGGTCAGTGGTCGTGGGCGCAGGGCCTAACTGGTCCCTGTGACGCCTTGGTTCCACTGCTGATGGCCCTTCAGCTGGAGCAGCCACTGCTGCAGCTGCCGCTGCCGCCGCCGCTGCCCAAGACTCCGCCCAAAACTTTGTAATTTTATGAGGTCCCATTTGTCAATTCTTGATCTTAGAGCATATGCTATTGGTGTTCTGTTCAGAAACTTTCAGGGAGGATGATCTTAATTGCTTGATCCTGCTGCCTCCCTATCCCGAGTGCTGGGTCCAGACATGCTCCACCACACCCAGATTTTCTCTCAAGATGACACACGTAGTGACAGATCCCAGTCCTGCTCCTGGTTCTGGGGAGAGGTTGGCTTGATCCTGTGCGGTCTGGTTCTGGTAACCACTTGAGTGTGGTGGTCTTAATGTTCAACAAGGCAGCATTTCAGAGCACTTTGCCCCTCCTTCTCTGATTGCCAGGAGTGGGGGTGGCAAGGGGTGGAGGACTGCCCCAGCCGTGATCAGGGTGGCCCACAGAGGAGATAAGGAGTCAGAGAAGGGGAGAGAGGAGTGACTCAGGAGAGGTGGTCGGACTCACAGCTCTGACTGACTAGCAATCAGAGCACCTCTGCAGCTCTGACTAGCTAGCAATCAGATTGCGTCAACATTGTACAGGTTTCACAGAACAAAAAAGAAGGCTAACGGTTATCCCACGAGTAGAGAGTATATGCTGGATTTTTCAATACATGTTCAGTCACAATTAAAAAATACAAAAAGAACAGAAATTATTTTTATCAGCCCTCTAAGTCCATAAGTTCCTATAAGATTAGGAATCTTAAGACTGTCTCCTCCAGAGCAAACACATTTACTATATGACAGCCTGCTTTTAGGCTAGCCATGTTTGTACTTTTAAAACACCCCAGACAAACAGAAAATATCTGAATCCATCTTTTTATGAGTAGCAAATATGAATACTCACTCTTTTGCGATATTTCATCGTCTATGCTGTAAGTAGGAAGGTTATGGTAGGCATTCTATCTTATTTACTGAGTTATTTTCCACCAGGGGTGTACCCTGCTTGACCCACTATTCTTACATTATGTTTTCAGAGAGCTCTAAGCATATTCAAAGGTGTCCTTGGATCTGTAATGTATTCAAATGTCTCTGTTTACCTTGTATCAATTATCCTGTTTGAGTTTGCTTAGGAGCAGATACCCCCAAAAGATATCCAGAGTAATGGAATCATAAAGAAATTTCTAGCCATATGCTTTTGTGTGCTTAGCGATCTCCAGGGCATGAGGAAAACTTCTAAATAGTAACTAATTAAATATATTTTCCCTAAAAGCAGAAGAGATCACTTAGACATAATTATCAAGAAAAACATAAAATGAACCGTAATGCAGGAAGTCCCCAAGAATGGGACTAGAGATCAAAACACTAGAAATCAAAAGCCAAGAGTGAGGGACAGTGTGACAGTGAGGGCAGCATTCAGAACCATGCCAGACAGCTGTGCTGGCTTCATGACTTCTGCCATTTCCAGTGGGTGTGGCTGTGCTACCAGATTTTCCCAGAGCCTTGGAGTGAGGTTGATATAGACATCTCATTAAGAGCTGGGCACTCAATAATCAATTATTCTCTGCACTGCAGAGAGAAGTTTATCCAGCCAAGGTTGAAGGCAGCACCAGTTTACATGTATCAGCATAAATATTTAGAAGGCAATTTGACAGCATGTCCATTTAGTCAAACAGCATTAGCAGACCCCACCCAATGCCCATGCCACTAAGACTCTAAATGGCTTTCTGGCCGTCATGCTTTTCAGCAGGTCTAGTTTAGGGGTTTTTTTGGTTTGGTTTTCTTTTTTTGGTTGTGTGTGTGTGTGTGTGTGTGTGTGCGTGTGTGTAATTTTATTTTGTCTTTTTTTGGAGATAGGGTCTCGGCTATGTAGACCTAGCTTGTCTGACCTAGCTATGTAGATCAGTCTGACCTTTGACTCACTGAGATCTGCTTGCCTTTGCCAACCCAAGTGCTGAGATTTACAGTTGTGAACCAGCTTGACCCGGTTTAGTGTACCATTATGAATTCTCTACTGTGAAGCAGGCCTCCAATCCAATCCAAAAACAGGTAGTTACCCCCCAAACCTTCATGCCACCATCCAGCACTGGGCATATCCTGCCTGCCATGGTGGTGCTGCAGCGTGGAGGTTTTGCCTGTGGGTAGTATTGCTGGTAGCCTTTCTTCCTCGAAGACTTCAGAGCCTCTTCTAGTACGGTGAAAGGAGGCAGGAGGGAGGAGGCTTTGAGTCAATTTCTTTGGCTGGATTTCTCTCAATCCTGAAAGCAAAGTGTATTGTGTGTTGAGCAAGAGATCTGTAGGTCTGTCTAACAAGGTCTCTCACCAACCCTGGAGCTCACCTATTAGACTTAACTGGTTCTCTAATAAGCCCCTGAGGTCTTCTTGTCCCTCCTTACCAGGACTAAGATTAAAGCCACTACCCTCATTGTATTTTTACATAAGTGCTGGAGATTTAAACTCAGTTCTTCATGTTCATCCAGCAAGTATTTGACTAGAGTGTTATCTCCAAGTCCTGGACATGGCAATTTTAATTTTAATTTAATTGTGTGATATCTATGTTTTTATACTTAACATAGATTTTTATGTAGTTGGCACACTTGAATCTTGTGTGTTTGTTTTTGACAATCTGATCATAAGATAGTATATTATTCCTAATTAAATTCTAAGATGCACAGTTTGTTTAGATAAGTTTTATTGTGTTTTGTTCTTTTTCCATGAATGTATAGAGTTTTTTCATTATTTACTCTTTCAGAAAATTATTTTTACTTTGTTTACTTAGTTAATATGTGTTTGCATGTGCAATTATGTGTACAATGTGTACAGCATATAGGCAATAGGGAGACAAAAAGTATCCTCTTCTTTAAGTTCCCATATTGTTCCCTTGAGAAAAGATCTCCTCCAGAACCCGGAGCTAAGCTGGCATCTAGCAGGCCCTAGTGATCTCCTTGTCTCTGCTCCCACAGTCCTGGTTACTATTGTTATTTTTCAAGTATTGTTCTTTAATAACAATCTTTATTGTTATTGTTCATCTTAGCTGAATCATAGACAGACAATAACTCTGTACTCATCCCAACACACTCCCCAAATATCTTTACTATTACTTTACAAACCACATTCATTGTTATTGAAAGGCACAGATTGGGACTGGAGAGATGGATCAGTGGTTAAGAGCACTGACTGCTCTTCCAGAGGTCCTGAGTTCAATTCCCAACAACCACATGTTGACTCACAAACATCTGTAATGAGGATCTGATGCCCTCTTCTGGTGTGTCTCATATGTAATAAATAAATAAATCTTTAAAAAAAGAAGAAGAAGAAGAAGAATGGCACAGACTGAATGTTTACACAGTGCAGCACTGACAGAATCACTGAAAATGTTAGCCTTCTACCTCATTCCTGGCCCTGAAACTTCATGTTTTCTGCAAAACTAATGAAAACACTTAACTGCACAGAACCATTTATGACTTTTTTCTCCTCTGCATAGCTGTGTATTTCTTCAAACCGTGAAGTCCTCTGCAGAAGTGATTCCAGCCCTTCAAAGCCACTATGCACTTCCAGGAGTCATGGTAATGAACACTGCCCTCTACTGACAACATCACATGGTTGTGTGGGTGAACACTTTTGTGAAATGCATTTGTAAATATAAATGTATCATACTTAATGGAAATTGTACAAGTATTTAAAAAGTCCTATCAAGGGTATACAGGAACTTCCTGGTGAATGAGAGGGACGCAATATCTAGCTCCATGATACATACAGTCCACCCCTTCTTGTGTAAGAAGTCTGTTGGTGAAATTCTTTCAGCCTTTTTCCTGATAAACATCCAGGCTACCTGGATGCCATCTGCAATCTCAGGAGGACAATAGATTTGACTTCTTACTTCTTTTGAGATGTGCAAGGCAAGTTTCATTTGGTTTGGTTGAAATTTTGTTTGGGACAGGTTCTCACTGTGTAGCTCAGGCTGACTTTGAACTTGCTATGCTCAGATTGCAGACTGACTGGGAATCTGTAATCCCCCTGCTTCAACCTTCCAAATGCTAGGATTATGACTATGTGCCACCATTCCTATTTGATTTGTTCTTTTCTGTAGTCCAGTAGATCAAACCCAAGGTCTTATGCATGCTGGGCAAGGAATCTATGACTGAGCTACATCCCAGGCCTGCAGGTGCATGTCTTTAAGGAAAGCAAAATCATGAACTGTGATGACAGTCTAAGCCCTACATGTTTCTCAGACATACAGTCTCTCAGTTCATTGGTGATACAAGTCACCTCACAGTGTGATAACAATAGGTATGCTGGTTCTCATGCTATAGAACAGAGAATGGCATGGTGACTCATGCCTAGAAAACAACATTCTGGAAGCTGAGGCAGGAGAATACTCAGGTGTTCAACATTAGCCTGGAAAATAGTACAAGACAGCACCTCAAACAACAGAGCAACAATAAAAACAACAAAACACACAAACAAGGGATGGAGAAATGGCTCAAAGGTTGGGAGCACTGACCGCTCTTCCAGAGGTCCTGAGTCCAGCAACCACATGGTGGCTCATAACCATCTATAATGAGATCTGGCACCTTCTTCTCATGTGCAGGCATATATGCTGGCAGAACATTATACACAATCAATAAATCTTTTTTTAAAAAATATAAAAACATAAAAATGGAGGAAAATAAAGAAAAAAACAGCTTAGCTGTCCTGGTGTACTTGATAAATCTCTTGTATTTTGAATTTTTAGTTCCATTGACTAATTAATGGAGCCTGAAATGGCTGGTTTCCCCTCCCTCTTCTTCTCTCAGTCCTTCTTGCCCCCCTCCTCTGTTCCCAATCTACTCCTCTTTTCTTTCTCTTCAGAAAAAGGTAGGCCTCCCATGAATATCAAGTTGCAGTAGGACTTGGTGCATCTTCTCCTTTTGAGGCTAAACTAGGGAATGGATCCCACAGTCAGGAAACTGAGTTAGAGACAGTGCCTGCTCCTGATGTTAGTTGTCCCACATGAAGACCAAGCTACACATCTGTTACATATGTGCTGAGAACCCCTTCATGCTCTCTGGTTGTCCGTTCAGTCTTTGTGAGCCCCTATGAGCCCAGGTTAGTGGATTCTGTAGGTTTTCTTCAGTATTCTTGTCTCCTCGGGGTCCTTCAAAACGTCCTCCCCCTCTTCCACAAGATTCCCCAAGCTCTCCCTAATGTTTGGCTGTGGGTCTCTGCAATTATTTCTGCAATTGAATTTCTGGATGAAACCTCTCTGATAACAGTTATACTCAGCTTCTGTTTCCAAGTATAGCAAACTGAACATTGTTAATAATGTCATGGTGGACTTTCTCTCATGGCATAGGCCTCAAGAAGGACCAGTCCATTGGTTGGCCACTCCCTGAATTTCCGCTCCATCTTTACCCCTGCACATTGTGTAGGCAGGACAAATTGTAGTTTGAAGTTTTGCAGCTGGGTTGGTGTCCCGGTCTCTCTATTGGAAGTCATGCCCTCGTTACAGGAGAAGAATGGCTCAGGTTCCATAGCTCCCACTGCTAGGAGTCATTCTCATATGAGATCATTCTCATAGGTTCCTGGGAGTTCCCTTTGCCATAGGTTTCTAGCTCATCCCAGAGATGCCACCTCCATTGAAGTTGTCTCTACAGTACTTTCTCCCTTTGTCCTCCCCCACCTGATCCCTTTTGTTATCATCCCCACTCCCACAGCCACTTAGTTCCCCTCCCCCATCCACTCAGGATCTTTATTCTATTTCCCCTTCTCGGTGAGGTTCATACAACTCCACTTGAGCACTACTTGTTATTTAGCTTCTTTGAGTCTGTGGATTGTAACATGGTTACTTAATGGTTAATATAACCTTATAAGTGAGTACAAAAACTATGTTTGTTTTTCTGGGTCTGGGTAACATCACTGGGGATGATATTTTCTAGTTCTGTTTATTTGCCTTCAAAGTTCATTATGCCATTGTTTTTAACAGCTGAGTAATAATCCGTGGTATAATTGTACCACATCTCGGTTGTTTCCAGTTTCTCTTAGGAATAAAGCAGCTATGCATATGGTTAAGCAAGTGTTCATGTGGTAGGATGGAACATACTTTGGCTGTATGCCTTGGAGTGGTATGACTGGATGTTGAAGTAGATCTATGTTCAATTTTCTGAGAAACTGCCAAATTGGTTTACCAAGTAGCTGTACAAGTTTGCATTCACACAAGCAATGGAGAAGTGTTCCCCTTTTCTACATCCTCAACAGTATGAACTGTCACACGAGTTTTTCATCTTAGCCATTCTCAAGGGGGTAAAATAGAATCTAAGAGTCATTTTGAGTTGCATTTCCCTGATGGCTAAGGATGCTAAACATTTAAGTGCTTCCAGCCCTTTAGAGATTTCTCTGTCTAGAATTCTCTGTACTCACTTTTTTAATTGGTTGATTGGGTTTGTTGATGCTGGTTTCCTGGGTTGTTTATACATGTTAGATATCATCAACCTTTTGTCAGATGTGCAGTTGACATTGTAAGTGTGGTGATTGAAGCTGAGCTACTAGACATTCCCCTAATATACACAGATCTTCAGCTTTGAATAAAACTAGGTGTGGTAAGATGTTTGGAGTCCCAGGATAGAAAAAGAAATATGTTGAACCCAGGGTGTGTGCAGGCTCACTGCAGTTGGGAAGTGGAGAAAGGAGGATGAAGCATTACCCTTGGCTACACAAAAAATTCCAGGCTGGAGAGATGGCTCAGTGGTTAAGAGCACCCACTGCTCTTCCAGAGGTCCCGAGTTCAATTCCCAGCAACTATATAGTGGCTCACAACCATCTGTAATGGGATCTGATGCCCTCTTCTGGTGTGTCTTAAGAAAGCAATGGTGTACTCATATAGATAAAATAAATAAATACATCTTGCCGGGCAGTGGTGGCGCATGCCTGTAATCCCAGCACTATGGGAGGCAGAGGCAGGCGGATTTCTGAGTTCGAGGCCAGCCTGGTTTACAGAGTGAGTTCCAGGACAGCCAGAGCTATACAGAGAAACCCTGTCTCAAAAAAAAAAAATTCTAGAGCAGCCTATGCTACATGACACTCTCTTCCTCAGAACAGTGTGTGCGTGATAATCCTTCTGCATCCATCCCAGTGTCTGCTTTAACCTGTAAGGAGTCTTAACTAACAACTAAGGATGGAGGCAATGCTGAATGGTCTTTCAGGACTATTCTTGTTCTAGATGTTACTAGAATTTTAAATAGTCCCATAGTGTTCCCCGTATCGAGGATGCATATACTATGCATGTACTAGCTAGGCATACACTCTTGCAGATGTGTGCTATTTACACTTTAATGTGTGGAGCACTCTTCCTTCAATCAGCAGAGAGTATAGGCTGATTTGAGCAGATGTTGGTCCTCAATGATGATATAGTGCCCAGTCTTGATTTAAGACCCAGCTTTGGTGTAAAAAGGATTTATCTTTTAAAGGAAACCACAAGTAAAAGCAATCACAAGGATCCAGCTGCAGTCCATCCTACTGTGGCAGGTAAGCACTGGACAGCAGCATGGGATTCTGGGTATTTGTAAGGAAATTGTATTTATAGGATTTGAAGGGAAAGTGTACTTATAATTGTCCATGGAGCTGCCAGAGAGGAGAGCACTGGGATGAAGGGAACTGTGGTGACAGAATGAGCATCCCTGTGGCTCCTGACACACTGAGTGCAGTAACAACAGAGTCCTTGTGTCAGACAAGGACCAGCTAGAATTAAAGGCACCGCGCAATAAGCTGGTCTCCTGAGAGCTTAGAAGGGAAACTAGGGTGGCACAGTATTCTCCTGAATACTGTCTAATTCCCCAGGTCAAGTGGGAGGCTTGGACATCATTCTGATGCTATGAAAAGTTCTGGGAGGAAATCATAGAGGATGTCATGGACACTGGAGGAAAAGCCATCCATAGCTGAGAGGCAGGACAATGTAGCACAGCCTAGGGTTGAGAGGTTTGAATGCATTTCCCACTGGGTCTCCCTTCCTCTCCCCACAGATGTTGCTCCAACTGAAGCCCAGGAGCTTGAACCTGCATCCAGTTTTGTGTCTGTTCGCTATAGAGACCAGGATCAGAAAGAAACCCAAGGATGGGGATGTGCATCCAGGGGGGCCTCTCTTCCCTCCACAGACGTGGCTCAGAGTGAAGCCCAGTGGTTTCAAGAGGCCAGGAGTCTGAGTGAGCAGCTGAGAGACACCTACACCAAAGCCACTTTCCGCCACATGAACTTGCCAGAAGTGTGCTCCAGCCTTGGCACCGACCACTTGCTTGGCTGCGATGTGTCCATCATTTCAAAGCACATCAGCCGGCCAGTGCAAGGGGCCCTGACGATCCCCGAGGTCTTCTCCCATCTCAGCTCTGTCATGTGTGTGGAGGGGGAAACTGGCAGTGGAAAGACAACCTTCCTGAAGAGAATAGCTTTTCTCTGGGCATCAGGATGCTGTCCCCTGTTGAACAGGTTCCAGCTGGTCTTCTACCTCTCCCTTAGTTCCATCACCCCTGACCAGGGACTGGCTAACCTCATCTGTGCCCAACTCCTAGAGGCAGGAGGATGCATTAGTGAAGTGTGCCTAAGCAGCAGCATCCGGCAGTTACAACACCAGGTGCTGTTCCTGTTGGATGACTACAGTGGGCTGGCCTCACTCCCCCAAGCCCTAAATACACTGATCACAAGAAACTACTTGTCACGGACCTGCTTATTGATCGCTGTGCATACAAACAGGGTCAGGGACATCCGCCCATACCTAGATACAAGTCTAGAGATCAAAGAGTTTCCCTTCTATAATACTGTCTCTGTGTTACGGAAGTTTTTCTCAAACGACCTAACGCGTGTGCGAAGATTTAAAAATTACTTTGAATTTCATGAATATTTACAGGGAATTCACAAAACCCCCCTCTTTGTGGCAGCAGTCTGTACTGACTGGATTCAAACTCCATCGGACCAACCCTTTCAGGATGTGACACTTTTCAAGTCCTACATGCAGTACCTGTCCTTAAAGCACAAAGCTACTGCTGAGCCTCTCCAGGCCACCATGTCCTCATGTGGGCAGCTGGCCTTGACAGGGTTTTTCTCAACATGCTTTGAATTCAGTAGTGATGACCTGGCAGAGGCAGGAGTTGATGAAGAGGAAGAGCTCACCACCTGCTTGATGAGCAAATTCACTGCCCAGAGACTGAGACCAGTCTACCGGTTTTTAAGTCCTCTGTTCCAGGAGTTTCTTGTTGCCATGAGGCTGATTGAACTGCTGGGTTCAGATAGGCAGGAAGACCAAGATCTGGGACTTTATTATCTGAGACAAATTAAGTCACCTCTGAAGGCTGTGACCACCTACAACAATTTTTTTAAATATGTCTGCAGCCATCCTTCCTCAAAGGCAGGGCCAGCAGTTGTGTCTCATTTGCTTCACCTGGTGGATGAGAAAGAGTCACTGGAGAACATGTCTGAAAATGAGGATTACATGAAGCTCCATCCGCAAGCCTTACTGTGGATTCAGTGTCTTGGAAGGTTGTGGCAGATGTCTCCTGAATCTTTCTCTTTGCTTATTTCAGAAAACTTATTAAGCATTGCTCTAAACTTTGCTTATGGAAGCAACACGGTTGCTGCATGTTCTCCAGTTATCTTGCAATTCCTTCGAGGGAGAACACTAAATTTGAATGTACTGAATTTACAGTATTTTGGGGACCATCCAGAAACCCTGTTATTACTGAAGAGTATTAAGGTCTCATTAAATGGAAAGAACTGGGTGCAGAGAATAGATTTTTCACTCATGGAAAAATCTTTTGAAAAAGTACAGCCACCAACTATAGATCAGGATTATGCCTTTGCCTTTCAACCTTTGAATGAATTGCAGAAAAAATTAGCTGAAAATGAAGGAATAATAAAGAACTATACAGATATGAAACACCAGACCCCATTAAATATTAGTACTGGCTATTGGAAACTGTCCCCCAAGGCATACAAGATCCCTAGACTGGAAGTTGGAGTGGCCGACCTGGGTCCAGCTGACCAAGCACAGCTCCAGGTCCTAATGGAAGTCTTCTCAGCTTCACAGAGTATTGAGTTCTGCTTATTCAACAGCAGTGGCTTTCTTGAAAGCATCCGCCCAGCTCTGGAGCTGAGTAAGACCTCTGTCACCAAGTGCTCCATGTCCCGTCTGGAGCTCAGCACAGCAGAACAGGAGCTGCTTCTCACCCTGCCTGCCCTGCAGACACTTGAGGTCTCAGGAACAAACCAGATTCCAGGTATCTCCGAGTGTATTCCCATAACTATTGTGGTTGACACTGCTTTCTCCTTCTTATCTTAGATGAATGAAATGTCTCATTTTCATCTCTTCATAAATGAGCCTTGATAGGAGAGATCTAAACACTTTCACTATTTGGGGCAGTGTAAAAATCGATTTAAGGCCCTGAATCATAGACTGACTTTCATATAATTGACACAAAGTTCACTTAATATTAACATCATTGCTTGATGAGCTTTTAAGGGCACTTGAGTTGTTATTAGTAAATGGTGGACTGAGTGTTAAGATGATGCTATAGAATTATCCACACTCTGGTTGTCAGAAGGAAGAGGGGATTTAGCTTCTCTAGAAGAAGAATTAAAAGGCAAGTACAATATAGTCTTACTTATGTTTCTGTTGCTGTAATAAATCTGACCAGCAACTTGGAGATAAATGTGTTCATCATTCCTAACAACTCCTGTGACACACAGACCATCACTGAGTGATTTCATGGCAGGAACTGTAGACCAGACCAGAGGGGAGTATAACGTCCTTTCCCATGGCTACTTATTTTCTAGGAATAACTGCTTTCTTATTTAACTCCCATCCTCTTCCCAGGGTGGGCACCATCATCTCCACTGAGCTGGGCCTTCCCTCATCAACCATTAATCAAAAAGAAATTCAGACTTCCCTACAGGCATCCTAAAATTAGGATCCTCTGATGACTGATCAGAGGATCCTTCCCTGATGACTCTGGATTGTTTCAAGTTGATAGAAACCCACTAGAAAAATATTTATTAGTTTTGTCTTTCCTTAAGTAATATTTGATGAATTTTAGTACAGACTTTATGTGACTTTAATTAAATTTGCTTATAGTTACTTATATTTTGATAGCAATGTAAATGCTCCTTTTTTTTAAATTTCATAATTATAACTAGGCTAGCTTTTGTCTTTAGCTGTCGCATGCTTAGGAATGTTTTTCTTGTCTACAGTTGTGCATTTTAATTTTTTATTTGAATGTGTTTTACATTTGTGTGTGTTTGCAGATGTGTGCATGAGCACATGATCATGCCACAGCATAGGTATGGGGTGGGCAACCTCAGGAACGCCATTCATTCCTTCTATCATGGATCTTTGGGGTTAAAATGAGGTTGGTAGGCTTGGGACCGGAGCTTTTTCTCAGCGAGCCATATCCCTGTGCCATGTATCTATCACTCTTAGGTGAGGGTCTCAAGTAGCTTAGTCTGGCTTTGAACTCATTGTGTCTTTGACCATTACCTGAACTGCCTGAGCCTCCTGATGCCACTTCCTGAGTGCCAGGTTACAGACATGCTCCAACATCTAGTCTCTGAGAAAATAAAAATCAGATTACAGACATTCGCCAACATCTAGTCTCTGAGAAAATAAAATATATTTTTTACTTTGATAATAAAATATATATGTATATACATAATATATATAATATATATATATTATATATATATATATATATAATGTATAAATGATGATTATCTCATGTAAAATAGAGACCAAGCAGGACCAGGGATATTCTTTGGTGGGTACAATATACAAAGCTCTGTATTCAAGCCCAGCACTGCATAACTTTTGTATGGTTATGCCTGTGCACAGTCTAAGCACTCAGGAGGTAAAGGTGAGAGGATCAGGGCTTTCAGAGTCAATAAGATTCTATTGTGTGCATATAAGTCACTTTTTTGGAGCGACGTCTATCCAGATTCTTTGTAATCTGAGAGTTGGTGAGGCATGATGGGTTGTGCTTTCACATTTTGCTTGTCATGTTACCCATTATGAACACTGGTTGTTTCGCTCTTATCTTCTGGATATTATGAGGAATGCTATCATGATCATTTGTGTTACAAGGGTCATTTTGATCTCTGATGTCAGCTGGTTTGGATATAGGTCTAGGTGTAGCAGACTTGCTTGTTCCTATGGCCATTCTACTGTTTTGAGACAGGGTTTTATTCTATAGCCTAGGCTACCGAGAAACTTTACAACATTGGCTGGCCTTGAGCTCATTCATGGTAATCCACCTTCCTCACCCTCCCAGTCACTGGGGTGACATCTGTGAGCCACTACATCTTCTTGAGTTTAACCATTGAATTTAATTTTAAAAACACACTACGGGAGCAGTGGCTGCTCCAGCTGAAGGGCCATCAGCAGTGGAACCAAGGCGTCACAGGGACCAGTTAGGCCCTGCGCCCACGACCACTGACCTTCGCTGACCAGCCGGGCAGCAAGCAGCTGCAGTTGTGCGGCGCCTTTCCTGCACGGAGGCCACTTCAGAACTCGGCCCCCCACCAGTCAGGAGAGGAGCATCCATCTTGGTTCCGTACTCCAGGAATCGGACAGAATGAGGTACACAAACATAATCCGAGGCCAACACCGCGGTGGTCTGAGCCCGACGGGCGTTGGCCTGCACCCAGGCCCTGGGCGGGTAGGGGGGCCATCGGGGTGCCAACCCAACCAGGAGGTTTTTTGCCCAGGCCTGCGAGCGCGCCGCCGCCATTTTGCCTGCAGGACGACAGAGAGCTCAGGTGGGCAGACCTGTAACAGGCATAGCCTAAGGCTAACAAAGCGGGGGTCCAGGCCCGAAAAAGCACAGGACTGACCCCAAGAACTGGGCGGCTTGGTGGGCCATCTGTGAGTCAACCCGCCCAGGTGATTGTTAGCAAAGCAGACTCTCCCGGCGTTTCAGGGAGCGCGGGCGCGCACGCCCGCCATCCTAGTCACCTGGCAAACCCAATTAACAGTCATAGCCCTAGGGGAACTTTGCTCGGACCTTGGCCTCCCAGGCTTTTGCCTGGACTCAGGGACTGGGCGGCCAGGCTAACCTTGTGTGCGACAGCCCGGTTGGCAGATCGGCTGCCCAGCGGAGTGAGAGGAACACAGGGGAGGTCACAGTAGCATACACCGTCGGCACTCCCTGGGAGTGCACACGGGCTCCATCTGCTCCACAGACACAATCTGGGGCAAGGCCTCAGGCAGAAGCCCTTAGCTCTACTCTCTCCGCTTCCGGATCCAGATCAGTCTGGGCGGCAGCATTACATCTCCAAGTCCTGCAAGTGGCTAGCTGGGCTTCCGGGCGGCCAGCTGGGAGAAGTCAGTGTGCTCCAGTGAATCCAGCGGGCCCCAGCGGAAGCCTTCGGGTGCCTGCTTTGGGATCGGAACAGCCTGGGCAGCAGCACACTGTCTACAAGCAGTGCAGGAGGTAAGCTGTGCACCAGAGGCCAACTGGGAAGGGGCAGCTTGCACTGGTGAGTCCAGCACTGACAAGATAAACTAACACCAGTGAGATCTAGATGGCAAAAGGCAAACGCAGGAACGTCACTAACAGAAATCAAGGCAATATGGCAACATCTGAACCCAATTCTCCTCTACCAACATGTCCTGGATACCCCATCACACCAGTAAAACAAGATTTGGATTTAAAATCACTGGTCATGATGCTGGTACAGGAACACATGAAGGTCATACATAAGGAAATTCAGGAGAAAATGGATCAAAAGTTAGAAGCCCTTGCAAGGGAAACACAAAAATCATTGAAAGAAATCCAGGAGAATACAAAAGCCAACAAGGAGGAAATGCAAAAAACACTTAAAGAAATACAGGAGAACTTTGCTCAACAGGCTGAGGTCATGAAAGACGAAACACAAAAATCTCTTAAAGAAATACAGGAGAACTTTGGTCAACAGGCTGAGCTCATGAAAGAGGAAACACAAAAATCTCTTAAAGAATTACAGGAAAACACAAACATGCAAGTGAAGGAGCTAAGCAAAACCATCCAGGATCTAAAATCAGAAGTAGAAACAACTAAGAAAACTCAAAGGGAGACAACTTTGGAGATAGAAAGCCTTGGGAAGAAATCAGGGGACAGAGATACAAATATCAACAACAGAATACAAGAGATAGAAGAAAGAATCTCAGATGCTGAAGATTCCATAGAAACCATGGACTCAACAGTTAAAGAAAATGCAAAATGCAAAAAGCTTGTAACCCAAAATATCCAGGAAATCCAGGACACAATGAGAAGACCAAACCTAAGGATTATAGGCATAGATGAGAGTGAAGATTTACAACTTAAAGGGCCAGCAAATATCTTCAATAAAATTATGGAAGAAAACTTCCCTAACCTAAAGAGAGAGATGCCCATGAATATACAAGAAGCCTACAGAACTCCAAACAGACTGGACCAGAATAGAAATACTTCCCGTCACATAATAATCAAAACACCAAATGTTCTAAACAAAGAAAGAATAGTAAAGGCAGTAAGAGAAAAAGGCCAAGTAACATATAAAGGAAGACCTATCAGAATCACAGCAGACTTTTCACCTGAGACTATGAAGGCTAGAAGGTCCTGGGCAGATCTCATGCAGACTCTAAGAGAACACAAATGCCAACCAAAACTACTATATCCAGCAAAACTCTCAATCACCATAGATGGAGAAACTAAGATATTTCATGACAAAACCAAGTTTACCCAATATCTATCCACAAACCCGGCCCTAAAAAGGATAATAGGAGGACAACACCAATACAAGGAGGGAAACTTCACCCTGGAAAAAGCAAGATAGTAACCTTTCATCAAACCCAAAAGAAGTTAAGCATTCAAATTTTAAAAATAACGTCAAAAATGATAGGAAGTAACAATCACTATTCCTTAATATCTCTTAACATCAATGGACTTAATGCCCCAATAAAAAGACACAGACTAACTGAAAGGATACGTAAACAGGACCCTACATTTTGCTGCTTACAGGAAACACACCTCAGGGTCAAAGACAAACACTACCTTAGAGTAAAAGGCTGGAAGACAATTTTACAAGCAAATGGTCTCAGGAAACAAGCTGGAGTAGCCATTTTAATATCAGATAAAATTGACTTTCAACCCAAAGTCATCAAAAGAGACCCTGAGGGACACTTCTTGCTGGTCAAAGGAAAAATACAAAAAGAAGAACTGTCAATCCTGAACATCTATGCCCCAAATGCAAGGGCACCCTCTTTCGTAAAAGAAACTTTATTAAAACTAAAAGCACACATTGCACCTAACACAATAATTGTGGGTGACTTCAACACTGCACTTTCCTCAATGGACCGATCAGGAAAACAGAAATTAAACAGGGACACAATGAAACTAATTGAAGCTTTGGACCAATTAGATTTAACAGATATATATAGAACATTCTATCCTAAAACAAAAGAATATACATTTTTCTCAGCACCTCATGGTACCTTCTCCAAAATCGACCATATAATTGGTCACAAGACAGACCTCAACAAATATGAGAAGATCGAACTAATCCCATGCCTCCTATCTGATCACTATGGAGTAAAAGTGGTCTTCAATAGCAACAGAAACAACAGAAAGCCCACATACACGTGGAAACTGAACAATACTCTACTCAATGATACCTTGGTCAAGGAAGAAATAAAGAAAGAAATTAAAGACTTTTTAGAACACAATGAAAATGAAAACACAACATACCCAAATCTATGGGACACAATGAAAGCAGTGCTAAGAGGAAAACTCATAGCCCTGAGTGCCTTCAAAAAGAAAATGGAGAGAGCATAGATTACCAGCTTAATGACACACCTAAAAGCCCTGGAACAAAAAGAAGCTATTTCGCCCAGGAGGAGTAGAAGGCAGGAAATCATCAAACTCAGGGCCGAAATCAATCAAGTAGAAACAAAGAGAACCATACAAAAAATCAACAATACCAGGAGCTGGTTCTTTGAGAAAATCAACAAGATAGATAAACCCTTAGCCAGAATGACCAAAGGGCACAGAGAAAGTATCCAAATTAACAAACTTAGAAATGAAAAGGGAGATATAACAACGGAAACTGAGGAAATCCAAAAAATCATCAGATCCTACTACAAGAGCCTATACTCAACACAACTGGAGAATCTGGAGGAAATGGACAATTTCCTTGACAGATACCAAATACCAAAATTAAATCAGGACCAACTAGACCATCTAAACAGTCCCATAATGCCTAAAGAAATAGAAGGAGTCATAGAAAGTCTTCCAACCAAAAAAAGCACAGGACCAGATGGCTTCAGTGCAGAATTCTACCAGACCTTCAAAGAAGAGTTAACACCAATACTCTGCAAACTATTCCACAAAATAGAAACAGAAGGAACACTACCCAATTCCTTCTACGAAGCCACAATTACGCTGATACCAAAGCCACGCAAAGATCCAACAAAGAAAGAGAACTTCAGACCAATTTCCCTTATGAACATCGATGCAAAAATACTCAATAAAATTCTTGCCAACCGAATCCAAGAACACATCAAAACGATCATCCACCATGATCAAGTAGGCTTTATCCCGGGAATGCAGGGTTGGTTCAATATACGGAAATCCATCAATACAATCCACTACATAAACAAACTCAAAGAACAAAACCACATGGTCATTTCATTGGATGCTGAAAAAGCATTTGACAAAATTCAGCATCCCTTCATGCTTAAAGTCTTGGAGAGAACAGGAATTCAAGGCCCATACCTAAACATAGTAAAAGCAATATACAGCAAACCGGTAGCCAGCATCAAACTAAATGGAGAGAAACTTGAAGCAATCCCACTGAAATCAGGGACCAGACAAGGCTGCCCCCTTTCTCCTTATCTTTTCAATATTGTACTTGAGGTACTAGCTCGGGCAATTTGACAACATAAGGAGGTCAAAGGGATACAAATTGGAAAGGAAGAAGTCAAACTATCATTATTTGCAGACGACATGATCGTCTACCTAAGTGACCCAAAGAACTCCACTAGAGAGCTCCTACAGCTGATAAACAACTTCAGCAAAGTGGCAGGTTATAAAATCAACTCAAAAAATCAGTGGCCTTCCTATACTCAAAGGATAAGCAGGCTGGAAAGAAATTAGGGAAATGACCCCCTTCACAATAGCCACAAACAGTATAAAGTATCTTGGGGTGACTCTTACCAAACATGTGAAAGATCTGTATGACAAGAACTTCAAGACTCTGAAGAAGGAAATGGAAGAAGACCTCAAAAAATGGGAAAACCTCCCATGCTCATGGATCGGTAGAATCAATATAGTTAAAATGGCCATTTTGCCAAAAGTAATCTACAGATTCAATGCAATACCCATCAAAATCCCAACTCAATTCTTCACAGAGTTAGAAAGAGCAATTATCAAATTCATCTGGAACAACAAAAAACCCAGGATAGCTAAAACTATTCTCAGCAACAAAAGGAAATCTGGGGGAATCAGTATCCCTGACCTCAAGCAATACTACAGAGCAATAGTGTTAAAAACTGCATGGTATTGGTACAGTGACAGGCAGGAGGATCAATGGAACAGGATTGAAGATCCAGAAATGAACCCACACACCTATGGCCACTTGATCCTCGACAAAGAGTCTGAAAACATCCAATGGAAAAAAGATAGCCTTTTCAACAAATGGTGCTGGTTCAACTGGAGGTCAGCATGCAGAAGAATGCGAATTGATCCATCCTTGTCTCCTTGTACTAAGCTCAAATCCAAATGGATCAAGGACCTCCACATAAAGCCAGACACTCTGAAGCTAATAGAAAAAAAAACTGGGGAAGACCCTTGAGGACATCGGTACAGGGAGAAAGTTTCTGAACAGAACACCAATAGCGTATGCTCTAAGAGCAAGAATTGACAAATGGGACCTCATAAAATTACAAAGTTTCTGTAAGGCAAAGGACACCATCAAGAGGACAAATCGGCAACCAACAAATTGGGAAAAGATCTTCACCAATCCTACATCAGATAGAGGGCTAATATCCAATATATATAAAGAACTCAAGAAGTTAGACTCCAGAAAACCAAACAACCCTATTAAAAAATGGGGTACAGAGTTAAACAAAGAATTCTCACCTGAAGAACTTTGGATGGCGGAGAAGCATCTTAAAAAATGCTCAACTTCATTAGTCATTAGGGAAATGCAAATCAAAACAACCCTAAGATTTCATCTTACACCAGTCAGAATGGCTAAGATTAAAAATTCAGGAGACAGCAGGTGTTAGAGAGGGTGTGGAGAAAGAGGAACACTCCTCCACTGCTGGTGGGGTTGCAAATTGGTACAACCACTCTGGAAATCAGTCTGGCGGTTCCTCCGAAAACTGGGCACCTTACTTCCAGAAGATCCTGCTATACCACTCCTGGGCATATACCCAGAAGACTCCCCACCATGTAATAAGGATACATGTTCTACTATGTTCATAGCAGCCCTATTTGTAATTGCCAGATGCTGGAAAGAACCCAGGTATCCCTCAACAGAAGAGTGGATGCAAAAAATGTGGTATATCTACACAATGGAGTACTATTCAGCCATTAGAAACAATGAATTCATGAAATTCTTAGGCAAATGGATGGAGCTAGAGAATATCATACTAAGTGAGGTAACCCAGACTCAAAAGGTGAATCATGGTATGCACTCACTAATAAGTGGATATTAACCTAGAAAACTGGAATACCCAAAACATAATCCACACATCAAATGAGGTACAAGAAGAAAGGAGGAGTGGCCCCTGGTTCTGGAAAGACTCAGTGAAACAGTATTCAGCAAAACCAGAACGGGGAAGTGGGAAGGGGTGGGTGGGAGGACAGGGGAAGAGAAGGGGGCTTGCGGGACTTTCGGGGAGTGGGGGGGCTAGAAGAGGGGAAATCATTTGAAATGTAAATAAATTATATCGAATAATAAAAAAAAAAAAAAAAAAAAAAAAAAAAAAAAAACTCTACGGCCTTTCCTGGGACTGTGGCCCTTGCTCCCGGCTTAGCTCTGAGATCAGCTGCCATCGGTCCCACACCTTTTTTTTTTTTTTTTTTTTTTTTTTGCCCATTCCTCTTGGCTTATCTCCAAGAGCCAGCTATGGCCTCTCCCAGGAGCTGCAAACCTGCTCTCAGCCCTTCCCAGCTTAGCTTCACCAAGCCACCATCAACCACCCAGCTTCTCTCTATCTCTGCCAACCTTTGCTCTGTGGAAGAAAAATATTCAGACAGCTTTATTATCTTTGAACTTGCCCAATAACACAATTGGTGGGTACAGAACCTCCTGGCCTAACTTTATCAGCTAGCCTCTATCAGCCATCCACCGGTGGCAGAGGCCACCGATTCTAGCTACCCCGAGATCTTACATGGTTGTTGCATGCTTCTCACTTCAAAGCCTGGCCAAACAATGCCTCAGCTTTTTCCCTGTGTCTGTGCTTCCTCCTGGGACCTGGAAGTCCCACCTTTATCCTTCACCCAGCAATTGGCCCCTGCCTTCTTTATTGACCAAATCAAGAACCAATTAGGGAACCAGACCTTACTATCAGCACCTCCCCTACATTTAACCTTAAAGGAACTTCCCACGTGGGTTTCAAGGTGGCTGTTTCAATTCACCTCCCCACAACTTGCAAATCTCCAGCTTTTCCGCATCTCCTTTATGTTTATCTTCCTTTCTTGCTGCCTCATCATAAACACACTGTAGCGAGTCAGCGTTCTCTCCTGAGACTGGGATTTACATTCTTGCAGTGACTGAATGAGACAGAACATATTCTCAACTGTTCATAATGGCTTTTTTGAGAGATGTTTATCGAATTCTTTGTAATTTGGAAGATTTGATGATGTATGCTGGGTTGTACTTTTAATCTTGACACGCCAGAGGCTGAAGAAGGAAGGTTGCCATGAGTCTAAGGCCAACTCTGCGCAATGGGTTCTCGAGCTACGTGGGGAATAGAGTAAGAACCTTTCTCAAACAAAACAAAATTGTTGTGCTGTAGGAGTTCTTTACATATTGTGGACATTAAACTCTTAGGTAATAGGTGAGGTATCTCACTGGGAAAGCATTTGCCTGCCATGTGCAAGGCCCATCAACTGCTTGACAAAACTAAATCCATCAAAACCTTTATCAGACACATTAAAAACCTTTTTCTCCTGTTCTGTATGCTGTCATTTCACCTCTTTATGCAGATACATGAATGACCGCTAATTTTGATGAAGTCTAATTTATATATTTTTTGCTACTGTTTTTAATAGCATATCTAAGGATCCATTTTAAAGTCCAAGATTCTGAACATTACCTTTTTCTTGTAAGAGTTCAATAGTTTTATCTTGTACATGTGTCATTGGTCCAATTTTTACCTTTTATGAGTTGGAGGCAGGAGTCCAGCTGTATGTGCTTTTGCACGTGCAAAACCAGATGTTCCCATGCGGTTGGTTGTGGAGATGTCATATTTACTTTTGTGAGTCTGGAGACCAGCACAAGACTTCCTCCACTGCCTCTGAGCAGCAGATGCTGCATCTGGCAGTATCTTCATGCATGTGCTTCCTAAACAGATGTTAGGATGTCTGAGAAGTTTCCTCTTGGAAGTATGACTATGGCTGAAGATCACAGCACCTTGAGAACTTGCACTTGGGGCTCTTGAGTAATGGGAACTATGTGCTGCTTTCCAGATCAGCTCTTCCGTAACTTGAACAAGTTCCTGGTCCTGAAAGAACTGTCTGTGAGACTAAATGGCAAATCAGATGTGCTCTCAGTCCTTCCTGGAGAGTTCCCAAACCTCCATCACATGGAGAAATTATCCATCGAAACTTCCACAGAGTCTGACCTCTCCAAACTAGGTAAGGGTGGTGCTGATCTCCATTTCATGTCTCAGCTGGAAAAGCTCATTGGCTAGTAATTGTTAGAACCATTAAATCATCCTTAGTTAAAATTTCCCTGGGACCTGACAGCATGAACTGTGTCCATGGGGAGGGGTGGAATCAGTGCTTTTAATCATCAAGAGGACAGAGGTTTATTTCTAACCCAAGTCTTTAAAATGTCAGGAACTGTTCTGAGCACTTCACAGATACATATCCACTGTGTGATAGAAACTGGGGAATGTGAGGTCATTGACTTCTCAGGTCTGTCCAGCTACAAAAAATGTATCTTCAAACAGAAGATTTGACTACACAACCTGAGCTGTCCACTCCTAACAGTTCCTCTCCACAGCAGTGTGAGGAGTTGTCTTCTTCTGCTGCTGTTTTAATCCCACATGCAGATCTGCCTGCACAGGGAGAAGAAATATGACTGGGAGCAGCCTCGACCTTTTCTCCATTTCTCTCCATCCCAGCCTCCTATTGCCAGACAGCTGTGCAGCCATCTTTCTAGGTCATGTTATTTAGCAAAATGACTAAAGTACCTATCAGATCCTAATTTTTAAAACACTGAACATTGAAGAAATATAAACTAGGGACTGACCTGGCAGATTTGCATACCAAAAGTCACTAACTTGGGCCATGGTGGCTCCTGCCTATAATCCCAGCACTTGGAAGATACCTGAGAAGGACTGTCACAACTTTAAAGCCAGCCTAACTATGTGATTTCCACATTTACATGACCTACAGAAACAAAAACTAACCAATCAAAAATTTTCTGACCAAGAAGGTTCCTCAGTGTATGTTTGCTACCAAGCCCAATAACTTAGGTTGGATCTGTGGGATACTACAAGAAGATAAAACAGATATCTCCAAAGTCGTCCTCTGATAGACACATATGTGTTATGGCACTTTTGTGTTCTTCCATGTACACACACACACACACACTCATCAAATAGCTAATTTAATTAAAAAACATTTTAAGTTGTGCTTCAGAGTTGTTCCCCATCTGATGTTACTCTGTACAGATTTCTTATGGTGTCAGTGCAGTATGCAAACACAGAAATGTTACAGTGCTGACACTGAAGATGAAATACAGGAACAGAAACCTGATCGAGAGAGGGGCAGGAAGTTGTCCCAGGTCATGTGCTCACTAGTCAGTTACAGAAACCTGGTGCAAGCCCGGTGTAGTCTGACACCTAGATACTGTGTCACTGCCTGTTTAATCAGTGTGGCTGCAGCTCATGGATGGATGGTTCAACTTTGACAGGAATTTGTGGCCTTCTCTAATTTCTGAACATCTTTTATATTTTCCAGTTAAATTGATTCAGAACTCTCCAAATCTCCATGTTTTCAATCTGAAATGTGATTTCCTTTCAAATTGTGAGTCTCTCATGTCTGTGCTTGCTTCCTGCAAGAAACTCAGAGAGATTGAGTTTACTGGACGATGCTTTGAAGCCATGCCCTTTGGTAAGATCTGTACAGCCTTGACTTCAGATGCTCCTTTGCAGAGTCATTAAATACTTGAGAACTAAATGTCACTCATTACATGGGAACTGTGAGCACACCTGATCCTTAGCGAGGCTCTCACAACTAATGAGCTACAGTTAAGAAATTACAGTTTAAATGTTTCATTTGCAGAGTTGTGTCCTCTACTTAGTCATAGTGATTCAGTCTGAATATTATATCACGTTTCACCATTTTTGAAATTCTCTATTATAGGAACGTATCTTACCTAACTGAATTTTATTTTCTCTTTCCTAGTCAACATTTTGCCAAATTTTGCTTCTCTGAAGATATTGAATCTTAAAGGCCAACAATTCCCAGATAAGGAAACATCAGAAAAGTTTGGTAAGTTTATAAAATAGTATTTCTGAAATTCCTCTTTTTCTTCTTCCTCTTCCTCTTCCTCTTCCTCCCCTTCCTCCTCCTCCTCCTGTGAACCCACAACAAAGCAATCTGTGAAAAATTGTCCCTTGCCAGGCGGTGGTGGTGCACGCCTGTAATCCCAGCACTTGGGAGGCAGAGGCAGGTGGATTTCTGAGTTCGAGGCTAGCCTGGTCTACAGAGTGAGTTCCAGGACAGCCAGGACTATACAGAGAAACCTTGTCTCCAAAAACAAAAACAAAAACAAAAACCAAAAAAACAAAAAACAAAAAAAAAACAAACAAAAAACAAAGAAAAATAGGAAAGAAAAGAAAAGAAAAGAAAAGAATAGAAAAGAAAAGTTGTCCCTTGACATCTATGACAATTAGGTCCAGGACCTGTTGCTGCTGTCAACAGTAGAGGATCCTTTATGATATAAAATGCTGCAGTGAAGTTTGCCCCTGACCTCACACATCCCATATAGACTTTAAATCATCTCTCCTTTGCCTACAATGCCTAATGCCATGTTTAAAAAAACAAAAACAAAAACGAAAACAAAAAGCTTGTTACATTGTGTTCTTCTGAGAATAATGAAGAGGAAGAAATGTCTGTACATGTTCAGCACACACCGGATTGTTGAAAGTTGAACCTGTGGTTGGTGGAGTGTGCTGGTGCTGAGTGAGGGTCATGCACCACCCTGCTGGGCTTTAGGACATCACGGTGGTGCTCAGTCTCAGCTCCCGATGCCATTGGTCCCACACATCCTTACATCTGATCTCATCAAATGCAATGTTCTCATACTCACTGACATCTTAGGATAGAACTTGGTGGTACTGTGTAACGTTGTCGTTGGCCATCCACTCTAAACACGCTATATCCTTTTCTTTCCAAGGTTCAGAATATATATAAAGACTTCTATTTATGTTAAGGAAACTAATCTGATGAACAATATTGGACACAATGATTTTATATATTTTTGAGTTAAAAATGTTTAAAAAAAATAATGTGATTTCATGGGAAACACTAGCAAGGGAAAAGGAGATAGTGGTGATGTTGTGTACAGAGCTGTCTTCACAGGACTTCCCAGATTTTTGTGTGCACGAAGGAGTCTGCCCCCCCCCTCCTTTTCGTCCCTTCTGTGGAGACAGCTGCTGGGTGGCTTTGTTTTGGCCTTGTAGATGCTGGTAAAGCATCAGAGACAACATCCGACTCTTAGAAGGCCCCTGTCACTTGACTCAGGTTCACTAGGTAAAACACATTCTGACTATAAGAAAGTCAAGTTTCCCCACTGGTGGAAAAGAAAATTACAAATATTGAAACAAACAGCTGGTCTATCTCAGACATAAGGAAGCAATTCTTTGGCTTTCTGTGCCTAACTTGGAATGAATCCTTAATAAAGTGAATTAATTTTTTTCTTTTTAGAAAAAAAATGAGTGCATATATACTGTCACAAAATGAAGTTGAGGATTTTCCTCACAGAGGTCTGTCAAAATTGTAAATAAATTTGTCAGGGAAAAGGCTTAAGAGATATCTCAGCATTTAAGAGGTCTGGCATCAAGGCTAACAACCTCAGTTGGATCTCTGGAACCCATTTGATGGAAGGAGAAAGAGCCCACTTCCAAAAGCTGTCTTCTGATATATAAACTCCTAAATCTACCATGCTACCCTTATACCAGTCACATATACTACACACACACACACACACACACACACACACACACACACACACACACGCACACACACCATGTACAGATGTAAGTTAAGTTGCTTTTCAAATGTCCGGAAGAAAGAAAAGAACCAAAAACTGGAAATATTGGTGCAGATGCATTGTTTGTATCCCAGTAACACTCACAAATGTGTAAACATATATAGAAATCTAGGTTTGCATACACTGATGACTCTCAGGACAGTCACAGAAGAGACCAGAAAGGCCTTTACTAGCAACAGACACCAGCGTTTTCTTTTCTGTTTGAAACAGTTTTGTTTTCTGTATGAAGAGCTAGGCTAGATTCTTTCAGTGGGTAGCTCTTAAGTCACCCATTTGAGAAAGATCACTTAGAACCCACATGCCCTTGATCTCAGCACTGGGAGAACAAGACAGCAGGATTATGAGTACAAGGCCAACCTGCGCTACAGAGTGAAACTCTGTCTTTTAAAAGCCCAAAATAAATCATTTAACCCAACTAAATGAAACTTATATCCTATGCATACTGATATAGTTTCTGTCGCCATGCAGTGAATCTGAAATTTTATATCCAGTTTTGCTGGTTTAAGCAGAAATGACAGAACAAGAAACTCCCTGAGTTTTCATTGGTGGCAACCCATATTGCTTTGCTTTTTATGGATACAATGGAGCAAAATCAAGGCTCATATTTAGTATGTTTGTGCCTGTGTACATGTGTGCAGGTCAGGGGCATGGGTATGGAACCCAGGTGTGACTGCGGGCTTTTCCACCTGCACCCTGGTTCCTAAATAACAACCCAGGGGCCTATTTATTTATGAATAAATGCCCAGTATACACGCTCTGATTTGTACCCTGACTAGCTCATAACTTTGAGAACGGATTTAAGCTATTCTGTCTTCTATATTGCTAGTTGCATCTCCTCAGTTTCATGTGTTTGACTTCCTCAGAATTCAAGATGAATCTCTCACTTCTGACCATCTCCCAGAGTTCCAATCTCTCAACCAGAACTCCCGCCTTCTACTTCCTGCCTTTTGCTGATAGGCCATCAGCCTTTTATTGACAGGTGGTTCTTCCACACAGTGCGCAAGAGATTATCCTTTGGCTGAGGGGCTCGGGCATGCTAAGCAAGCACTGTATCAACTGCCCAAATCCCTGGACTTGGTTTCTAAATAACTCTTTCCTAAAAGAATTAGAGTTTGTGGAGACACAGTTCATTCAAGAACCGAAACAGAGAAAGCCAAAGATAAATCTGGAACATTGGTCCATGCTAGAAAGTTTTCAAAATAGTTTCTATGGGGCATCAGAAGTGGACTTAGTATGGGCAGACTATCCTGTTGAGCATCTATTGAGCATCCTGTTGAGACTATCTGTTGAGCAGAGTGTACTTGGGGAGGAGGGCTGTCACAGTGGTGGACCATGTGTTTGTGTCTAGTGCGGGTCTCCTCAACCTGAAATCACTGAGGTACTGCTAGGGGGTGAAGAAGGGTGGGATGAAGGCTTTATGGAGTTAGTAAAGTGACCTGCAGCCAGAGGTAGCCTGGCTGTGGGAGAGGAAGTGGGAATGGCGAGACAGTGAGAACTTGGGTGAACGGACACATTGGGGGAGGATGGAGGAAGCTTCTCCTGCCTTTGGAGAGGACAGTGATGAGGAGGGCTTCTGCTGGGTGGGGCCTTCTAGATGACAGAATGTGTTAGTCATAAGCTGCTCACAATGGAACAACTCCTGAGGATGGCTGTCTTGTTTCTCCCACAGCCCAGGCTCTGGGTTCTCTCAGGAACCTGGAGGAACTGCTCCTTCCCACCGGGGACGGGATTCACCAAGTGGCCCAATTGCTCGTCCGACAATGTCTGCAGCTTCCCTGCCTCCGAGTTCTTGCCTTTGCGGAGACTTTGGATGATGCCAGTGTGCTGGAAATTGGTGAGTGTAGAAGGGTTTCCCTCGTGCAGAGGCCAGCAGGATCGATCGAGCTGACTGCTGCAAGCGTCTATAAACACATCTGTTCTACCTCCTTCCTCATTTGATCCTTCATGCTGCTTCTTCTCGGGCCCTTCTGCAGGTTCAGGTTCACCCTGGTCAGACTGGGAGAGTCGGCAGCCTCTTCTGGGCGCTATAGAAGCATCCGGTCAGTGGTTTTGTTTTCCCAGTGCTGGGACTGAACCCAGTGCTTCACTCACTCCCTAGGCCAGTGCTCTAGCCCTGCAACACAGCCCAGTCAAATCTGTATGATACTCGGTGTTTCACAAGCCTGGCAGGGTGCTCATTTTGTTGCCTGAGTATTTACAATATGTGTAAGAAGCTGGAAAAGTCTGAAGTGTGGAGCTGAACTGAACAAGATTCTCCAGCTCATGGTCAGAGTACGACTAATCGAGAATTAGCACACAGCTCATCACCAATGCTGGGAGCCCGTGCTCAATATGTAATCAGTCAGTGGATCTCTGCCACCTTGTCTACCTTCCTCATACGTTGCTTTTACATCTTCAAGCAAGGCATGCAGCGCATGCAGAGTTGTAAGATCTTTCTGGTGGACCAGTGCTCTTTACCTATGGTGACACTTCCTGCCTTACGCTCACTTCTTGTATGTTAAGATAGGTGCCCAGTATCATTTTCATGTCTTTCTCCTGCCTTTTAAGCTATGTACCAAAATTTAAGGTGAGTTTCTTCCAGAATTACATAGCTAGACTTAAATGCTGACTCTAGGAAGGAGAACAGTGGGTAAAATGTTTGCCTAGCAGCCTTGAAACCCTGGATTTCTTCCCTAGCACAACGTACAAACAGGCATAATGGTTATAATAGTATACGTCTGTAAGCCAGAACTCAAGAGGTAGAAGCAAGAGGATATTCATCATCCTGGTCCTCATTTTTAGCCACATAGTAAGCTAGGAGCCAGTATGTGCGACAGGAGGTCTTAGAACAAACAAACAGAACATCACAGTCACCAAAATAATACCTGGTACAAACCTGAGGTTGCAGAGATGGCTTCATCTGTAAAGTACTTCCAGGCTACGCATTGAAGCTCTCAGCATGATAAGAAGCAAGCATCCAAAAGAGATTCTGTGAAAACTGGTTTCAAAAAGTAAGGTGGAGTGTAGAAGTTATGGCTGGTTCTTCCTCCCAGTCTCATGCTCCCAGAATAAGACTCAGATTCAAAATATATTTACAAATACCTTGGCAATACTACTAGGCTCTTCTGACTAGATCACAACTTAATATAACCCATTCATTCTGATCTACATTCTGCCAAGTGGCTCAAGTACCATGCGTCTGGTTTGTCACGTTTCCCACATGAATCTCCTACCTCACACTATCCCAGAATTCTTTCTGCCTCCTATTTCCTGCCTAAACCATAGGCTATCAGATTTATTATTGACAGGTACCACATCCACACAGATACAAGATATTCTCACTACAGTGGAGAGCAACTGGGAAGACATAACCTCTGGTCTTCACAAACACCCACATCTACATGTCCATGGTACTCTCACACACACTTACACACACACACACACACACACACACACACACAGAGAGAGAGAGAGAGAGAGAGAGAGAGAGAGAGAGAGAGAGAGAGAGAGAGAGAGAGTTTTAAAATAAAAACCCAATCCATTAATCTTTTTATTTATATGTAATATGCTATATTATTTAACTGTATTATTTGTTAATATAGTTAAATTTTTACCTGATTTTTTAGACAGCATCTGTGGGTTAATAGTCTGGACTGTAACTTGCTATAGCCCTTGATGGCCCTGATCTTGTTGGTTTTTTGTTTGGTTTGGTTTGGTTTGGTTTGGTTTTTGGGGGGTTTTTTTGGTTTTTTGGATTTTGGTTTTTTTGAGACAGGGTTTCTCTGTGTAGCCCTGGCTGTCCTGGAACTCACTCTGTAGACCAGGCTGGCCTCGAACTCAGAAATCCGCCTGCCTCTGCCTCCCAGAGTCCTGGGATCACAGGCATGCACCACCACCAACCGGCTGGCCCTGATCTTGTAATCCTCCTGTTTCAGCTTCCCCAGAGCTGAAATGACAGGGGTATGTCAGCCCTCTAGGTATTTTTATTTGGTATTGGATTTTCTTTCTTTCTTCCTTCTTCCTTTCTTTCTTCCATACAATATGTGGGGTTTTTTTCTCTGCTTTTTGCTTTCTGCACTTATTAGCTTATTAACTGAGCATTTTTTTTCTTCGGGGGATGGTTAGGTGGGGGTCTACCCTGTAGCCCAGGCTTGCTTCAAATTCACAACGTGAAGTCAAATTGGCTTTGAATTTGTAGTCATCCTCCTGCTTCAGGAATCAAGGCTTGCATGGCCATGCAGAGATTCACCTCCATATTTTCCTCTTTCAGTGTTACCTTGAATAATAAGGTTGAAATTTGAAGAAAAATATAAACTAATATAGGAATGAATGCTTTTACCATTTTATGAGTCAGGTAGGTGCCCCTGGAATATATAAGCTCTATTTATCTGGGTTGTTAAGATGGCTAAGCAGGACTTTCGGCCTAGCCTGAAGACTTGAGTTTGACCCCACAAGTTGAAAGAAGAAAATTAACTGTCCAAAATTGTTTTCTGACTTTCACATACATGCTGTGACATGCAGGCATGCACACACACACACACACACACACACACACATAAGATCTTGTCTCCAAAAACAGGGTGAGTGTGGTAATTTATGTTGTTTGTTTTAAAGCTTCCTTTCTGTCCCCTTCAGAGGAAGTCTGGGCAGCATTAACTTGTATAGATTCTTTTATCTCCATTTCTTATATATCCAACCCTGACCAGCAAGGAAAGACGCAACAGGACCAGGTTCTTCTCTGCAACGCTTTATTCAGGACTTTTTCTTTCTTCTTCTTACTGAGGCCCCGAACCCTCTCCCTACCGCCCTTATATAGCCTTTCAGCCTCGTCTGCAAAGATAGATAGTGCGCTACTTCCTAATAGGTGAACTAAGTGAATTCTTCATTAGCATATAAGTGTGATAACATATACAGCATACTGCGCATGTACTAAGGTTGTTTACCACCAGGGAGCTGCATCCAATCGGCGCCGTCTTGTAATGGCGATGATCAAAGGTGGCTTACTACACTTATATGTCAATATTGTGACTTATTCTTTTCTGTTAGGTCAAAGACTTCTCAGACCTCAAACCTCACTTACATTTGAAAGCAATAATCTCAGACTTTCTCCTTCTGAACAAAAGTCTGCCATTCAAAGTGATAAAAAATGTCCCCTGACTATCACTGACTATCACTTAGGGCGCAGCTGAGACATCTTCTTAGGGCTTCTGTCTTTAAGGTCAAGCTTAGCATGATTCTTGGTGAAATCAAATCTAATATTTGCACAAATTAGGGAACAGAGTTTTGGCAATTAAAACTTTTAGGTCCCCACTTCCAGTCATGGACTTTGGTTGAGAACTTACCTTGTCCTGCCCAAATTTCCTCCAGAGCTCTAAGTAACCAGGAAGCCATTTGGGCGAACTGGAAAACAGTCACAAAAGGGAAAACTCTGCAAAAGGGAAGACACTGCTCCCACAATTTCTCTGTTTCTTGTACTGTAACCTGTACCTGCCTTGGCATATGTCCTATAAGTCCAGAAGTCCACATTGCCCAGACGGCCAAAATTCTCTGTGTTCAACTTCCTGGTTTCTGCTTCGCCCTTGCAGTATGACCTCATTCCCTATTGGCTGCTGTTTGGAGCTTTCAAAGAATGCTCTTTTTTTTATTGAATATATTCTTCACTTACATTTCAAATGTTATACTCTTTCCCAGTTTCCCCCTCCCCCAAAACCCCAACCCCTCCTCCCACCCCCTGTCTCCAAGTATATGCCCCTCCCCTCTCCCCTCCCCTCCCCTCTCCTCCCTCAATTTCCCTTTGTTGGAGCATCTATTGAGCCTTTACCTGACCAAGGACCTCTCCTCCCACTGATGCCTGACAAGGCATTCCTCTGCCACATTTTTGGCTGGAACCATGTGTACCCCTTGGTTGATGTTTTAGTCCCTGGGAGTCCTGAGGTGTCTGGGTGGCCGGCAGCATTGTTCTTCCCATGGGGCTGTAAACCCCTTTAGCTCCTCCAGTCTGCCCTCCAACTCCTCCATTGGGGACCCCCACGCCCAGTCCAATGGTTGGCTGCTAGCATCTGCCTCTGTATGTGTAAGGCTCTGGCAGAGCCTCTCCAGATAACAGGATCCTTTCTGTATGCACTTCTTGTCATCCATAATAGTGTTGGGGTTTGGTGAATGTTTATAGGATGGATCCCCAGGTAGGGCAGCCTCTGGGTGGCCTTTCCTTCAGTCTGCTCCACACTTTGTCTCCATTATTGCTCCTGTGAGTATTTTGTTCTCTTTCTCAGAGGAACCAAAGCACCCCCCCCTTCAGTCCTCCTTCTTCTTGAGCTTTGTTTGGTCTGTGAATTGTATCTTGGGTATCCTGAGCTTCTGGGCTAACACCCACTTATCAGTGAGTGCATACCATGTGTGTTCTTGAAGCACACTCTTTAAAACATGTTTAAAGCTAAGCATTGTGATATATTGCCTTTAAACCCAACTGTCAAAAGGCAGAGGTAGGGAGATGTGAATTCTAAACCAGCCTCAGCTACCTGAGTGAGCTGTAGGCCATCAAGAACTATGTAGTGAGACCTGCTCTTGTGAGGGAAAATCTGCTGAGCAGTCCCTACTTTCATTGGTGGTGGGTGTGCGATTACTTACGAATAACCTTGTAAGCTTTGCTTGAGTCTTCATAGCACTTTGTCTTCATAATATTTTGGTTGCTTTCTTTCCAGCCAAGGGAGCAACCAGTGGAAGCTTCCGGAAACTGGAGAACTTAGACCTTACACTCAATCACAAGATCACAGAGGAAGGCTACAGAAATTTCTTTCAAGTCCTGGACAACCTGCCTAACCTGAAAAACCTGGACGTTTCCAGGCATATCCCAGAATGCATTCAAGTCCAGGCCACCACTGTCAAGGCTCTGGGTCAGTGCATGTCCCGACTGCCCTGCCTCACCAGGCTCGGGATGCTCAGTTGGCTGCTGGATGAAGAGGACATGAAAGTAATTAATGACGTGAAGGAAAGACACCCTCAGTCCAAACACTTGATTGTTCACTGGAGGTGGGTAGTGCCGTTCTCTCCTGTCATTCAGAACTAAAGGATGCAGTGAAAGAATACGGGCAGGTCTAAAAACCTGATTTTCTAATACA